>NC_141139.1:88229126-88529126 GCF_053477565.2 Lygodium microphyllum | reverse complement strand
CTCATAGATAAATCCTGCATTTAGGAGCTTATCAATCTCTTCCTTGACAGCATCTGCATATTTCAGATTCCTTGCATATGGTTATCATTTCACAAGTACCACGTCTGGCACCATGGACATGTTATGGATGATGATGCTAGGGTCGACCCCTTTAAGTTTTTCTAGAGACCTGGAAAATCCATCCTTGAACTCTTTTAAGAGATTCATTAGATTGTTATCCTCATCTTTGGTTAGGTCATCAACTATGAGCTTGCTTGTTGGCCAAATTGACTTTCTTTACCTTGGCAGGTCATTCTATCAACTCATTGGCCTATCCTTGATGCTTGGCTCATAGCAACATCATGATTCAATCTCCTCTCTTAAAAGTTGTGAAATGTATAGAGAGATCTTGTGGTATTTTCTATGTCTTAGCTTCCAAATCCTTGGATGTTTTCTTCCTTTCCTCCTTCAACCTTTTATACCATAGGTGGACTAGAAGTTCCCCTTTGGTTCATCAAGATTGAGGTGGCAACGGAATTTCTAGTAGCTATTTTTTGACTCGGAGTTTTTTTACTTGAGAGTTGTAGCTATATCCTTCACTAGACGAGGGTGTTTCACTTGGGCAAGTTGATGTTACAAGGATGTGCATCCAATCTTGCTCATTGTCTAGATAGGTTTAGGTATGCATTTTGTGAGAGGTGGCAAAGTTTTAGATTCACCTTTTAGCATGGCCAAGAGGGCATCAAGGCCAATGGGTGAGTTCTTCTATGTGTCCATCTCGATTCTAGATACTTCCATTGCAATTCCCAAAGAACATTGGGTCACTACCCCAATCCTCAATTGCACATGTGTCCTCATCCATGTTCTACCTAGCAAGATGTCATAATTCACTCTCTTTATGAGAAAAATGCTACTAAGAATTGGATACCTACAATCATGATTGGCCTATCCTTTAGGACCCCGAAAGGTCAATCCTTTATTCTGTGGGCCAATGTGACATTAAAGCAAGAAAATTAGATAGGTGGGTTGCCACATGCCTACAAAATGCATGGTTGAGGATGCTAACTCCTGCCCTTATATAAATGATCACTTTTCTAGTTATATCACCAATGCGAGGGTGGGACATTGAGCATATCTAACACCCCCCCTCAATGTCCACCCACCATAGGTGAACTACATTCTCGGCCCAATGCTGAGTCTTTGAAGATGAATTCAAAGGAGATCCTTCATAAGAGGTTTGATAAATATATATGCTCCATTCTTCTCCATTGGATAGTAGACCAGCTCTATTATCCCATCCTTGATCAACTCATGCACATAGTGATACTAGTTCTCTATGTATTTGGGGCATGCATTAAAAAACTAGATTTTTGGAAATAGAGATGGAACTCTCATTATCGTATCTTAGCATTGTTGGATTTTTATCCTATACTTCCATATGCCATATGACCCTCCTTAACTATAATGCTTCGCATGCAGCAAAGCAAGCTTCCTTGTACTCTACTTTGATACAAGACAATGCCATAGTTGGTTGCTTCTTATTGATCCAAGAGAAGATTCCTGAACCTAAAGAGAAACAATATCCAAAAACAAATTTCTTGCAATCAATGCCACCTACCCAATCTAAGTCACAATTCTCCATAAGAGCACTTCTGGAACTGTATGTGATACCATAGTCAAGAGTTCCCTCCAAGTATGTGAGCATCCACATTGCAGCCTTCTAATGACTTTCTCACGATTTCTTTGAGAACCTCTTATCTAGCCCAGTGTTACATAAGTAGATGAGGTTGCCAACCAACCTCCTGTACCTCCCAATGTTTGCTAGTACTGATGTATCCTCAATGGATAACTTCTCATTGACCTCCATAGGTGTAGTTATCTCCTTACAGTCAGACATGCCAAATGCTTTTAAGATCTCCCATTTATACTTCTTTTGAGAGATGAAGATTTTACTAGGCTCTTGCTAGCAAACTTCAATCCCCAAGTAATAGTGTAACAAACCTAAGTTTGTTGTCAATTCAAACTCAGAGCTCAATGCCTTTCTAGTCTACTAGATCATATCTTCATAGTGACCTATAATAAGAAGGTCATCCATATATAGAACAATCACTACAGAGTTTTCACCATCCCTGTAAACATACAAGTTAGCATCTCAAGCACATCTTTTGAAATTCAAACCTAGAAAGGATTTATCTATGTGTTGGTACTATGCCCTATCCAATGCCTTCTTCAGCTTAAAAACTTTGTTTTCCAAATGGGGGACCTCAAACCCTAGTGACTGAGCCACGTACACCTCCTCCTTGAGGTCACCTTTCAAGAACATTGATTTCACATCCATTTGGTAAACTTGCCACTTCTTATGAGCAGCCACTACAAGTACTATGCGAATAGTGGTCATTCTAGTAGTTGGAGTGAATGATTCTTGAAAATAAAATCCTTTAACTTGTGAAAATCCTTGTGCAACTGATCTGAATTTTACTTTTCTAAGTTGCCATTAGCCTCGTACTTGACCTTGCAGACCCACTTGGTGCCAATAATCTTCCTCTTTTCTGGCCAATTCACTAGCTTCCAAGTATCATTCTTCATTATGCCATTCTTCATTATGCAATTATACTCAACTTGCATAGCTGCTCTCCATGCTGGATTGGTAATTGCTTCTTCCACATCTACTAGCTCCTTTAGTTCTCTCATTATCTCAATCACTAAGGCCATATTGACAATATGAGCAGAATCCTCTCTTTGATCCTCTATTCTCAGAGACAACCTTGGTCCATCTACCTTTTTCTCAACTATAGTAGACATAGGATTACTGTGATCATAGAGCTACTTCACCCATTGCGGCAACGGCTTTTCTAGTGGCATGATTACAGTTTGGTGAACTTTGTCCTCATCATCCAAAGATGATGATTCCTCCTCCTTGAGAGTAGGGACAACTATTGGTATAGGTTTGTAGTGAGCTACTTCTTCGTTGGCTGATAAAGTGAAAGAACTTATATTCTCCTCCTCCATTATATGTGTGGCTGCTCCTCGAACAACACATCATGGCTCTCCATGATCTTCTTTGCCTCTCAGTCATGCAATTTGTAAGCCTTTTTCTCATCACTATAACCCAAGAAGATACATTTTGTGCTTTTTGGATTTAGCTTATTTCTCTTATCTATTGGAACATGTGAATAACATTCACATCAAAAAGTTCTAAAATGTGAGACAAATGGTTTCTTACCAGAATAGGCCTCATGAGGAGTTTTTCTCTTAAGAGCCTTTGTGTAACTCCGATTGAGAATGTAGACTACAGTAGCAACAGCTTCTGTCAAAGTAGGCTAGGCAATCCCTTGCTCTTAAGCATGCACGTTGCCATTTCTACAATGGTTGGATTTTAGCATTCTCCCCTTGCTCTTGCAAAAGTCTTCAAACTCCTTTGAGTTGAACTCACCACCATCATCTGTTCTAAACTTCTTCACACTTTGCCCTGTTTCAATCATTTGCAGGAACAAAGAAAATAGTACCTATGTCCTCAACAGGGCATTTTGTATCATTCCCAAATGTCATGATAATGGATTCTTGTAGAGGCTTCATAGAACTATATAGACCTTTCTTGTTGGGTCATGTGATAGGAGGCACCACTATCCAATACCCATGAATCAGTGTTAGATATTTCTTATGCTGAGGAACACACTTCCTCAATGGTCACCATGAATAACTCCAACTCTACCTTAGTTGTATTGATTGTCTCCTTCCCTTTAGTCTTCACAATGCCATTCTTTTCAACTACCTTCTTAACATGACAATCTGCAATTGCATGTTCTTTCTTCTTGCAGTGGAAGCACTCTCCTTGAAACTTTTTCTTACCACCCTTCTTCTTTTTGTCACCATTGGTAGAGTTACCACCTTTGCCTTTTGCATTAGTGAAGAATGTAGATCTCTACTACTACTACCTTATTGGGCTCTAAGCTACAACTCCTCCTCCATTAGTAGTGTACAAAATTCCTCAAACGTCAAAGCTTGGGGTCTCACCTAAGTATTTAAGGCAATTACCAATCCATCAAACTTTAGTGGATAAATTCGAAGGCACCTCCAAGATAGCTCCTCACTAGTCTTTTATATCCCAACACAAGCCATCTAGTCAGGTAGATTCTTAATTCGAGTTATGAATGCTTCTGCAGTCTCTCCTTCAGCAAACTTTTTTACTGCTAATTGATTCTCCAAGTTTTGAATCCTTATTTCATTTTGTGTTTTATAATGACTCCTCAATACATTCCAAGCCTCTAATGCCTCAATTGTATGTTGAATCAAGGTCAAAACAATGTTAGAACAACTTGTCACTAAGGCACAAATTCATCTGCGTTCCTTCATTTCCAAGCTTGTGGAATATCTACATTTGGAGAAATCATAACACTTGAATTTGATGGGTTGGGGGTGGGTTGTGGTTCAATGTTAACAGTCCCCAGCACCATCTCTGGAAGCTCATAATAATCAAGAATAGTTGCGATTTAAACTTCCACACAAGTGTAAATCATACCATCTAGCTTGCCTTTGCTGAAGGTTGGTGGATAAATCCTCAATGTTTAAATTGTTGGTGCAGTAGCACTACCACTTGATGCGCTAGCACTGCTACTTGATGCAATAGATGGCATTTCTCCTCTTCGTTGTTGAAGCCCTTGCCTCTCACATACTCTTAACTCCTTAGAGCCCCTGGGCTCTAATACCATGTAGAAATTACACAACACGATGGACAGAATTTGAGCAAGGAGTAGAGAACATGCAACAAATATGAGAAGAATTGAGACTGCTTTAATTTCAAATGAACTAATACAAAGATGGCTCTATCCACATGTCCGCTTTCACTGTGAAGCTTTAGATGGTGATCTAGACAGATGATAGGTAAAGAGCTTAAGGGTAGCTGGGAGAACTCTGATTGGGTAAAAGATAGATTGACAATGGCTTTAGAGGAGTCTTTCTTTTATATCCCAAGAAGGTAGTCTAGTCAACATGTTCAACCATATTATGAACCTTTCCTAGTCACCCAATGTCTATACTCACACATGGCTTCTCCTCATAATGGGAGCCTTACAACTTAGAGCACCATGGATCATGGTGGCACATTATGAGGGCAGGGTATTGAGCATATCTAACAATCCTAGGCTTTAAGTACCAAAAGTTTCTATTTATGTAATCCCAAGCAGTGCTACAAGATGTCTCTATGATGTGTAAGCTTGGAATTTATTGACTAGAATTTATTGATCAAAAGTTCTAGATGTCTCTCTTGTAGTAGTCCTAGACATTGTTCTAAATGTTTTATCCTATTTTGTAATCTTGGACATTGTTCTAGATGTTTTCTTATCTTTATTTAGAGAGTGAGTACCACCTAGCCTGATTATCCCATTTATTCATTATTTGTCTCTTGCCTATTATTCAAGCCAAGGAGGGTGTTGGAAATAAGCCTCTCTAATAGGCTCATGTGAATCCTCCTCTATTCGGTGGAAAAAGGGGGAGATACATTTAGACTATTTTGAGAGAAGTAGTTGGGCCCATGTGATCATGTCATCAAAAACATTGTGGACATGAATACGTTTCTACTTTGCAACTAGCTTGCCTTGCTCTCTCTTCTTTTCTCTCCACACATACATTCTCTCTCATACACAACCATGAGCACTTTAAAGGTATTATCCACCATAACTATGTCCTAGAGCCCATGATCATGTGTGGAAGCACCAAATTTCGAACAAGGGCTTCTCTAAATGAGTTTCATTTTTCCTTTAGTTGTATCTTCATAGCCTCAATTTGATGTCAATTGATTTGCATGAGATGCTCAATTTTGTATAGAAGATAGAGTTTAGGTTCACAATGACCATAAGAAGTAATGTAAACAAAATACTCTCTTGAGACCTCATAGCCAAAGTATAGAAAGATCACCTATGCTTATTGGAAAAGTCAATGGTAGAGGCAATGCACCACTCCAAAATTAAGGAAGGGAACCTTCCTTTACAAATTTCTTATTATGAAGAAAGGAGAAATTATCCTTAAAACAAAGATTTAGGTTCATGTAAGGGAGGGGAAAATCGGTCCTCTAGCAACAAAGAGGGTTGCATACCTTAGGGGAATGGAAAAACCCTAACCCTAAAAACCATGTATAAAAGAAATGAAAAAGAATAGAACAAGCTATGCATGTGTGTGCTAGCTTTGCTTCCCATCTCTCTGATCCAAATGTATGAGTGAAGGAAAGGGAGTAAGGGAGAGTATGTAAAGTGAGGAATTTGTGGATAATGAAGTTTCATGTATTTTCTTCTTTCCTCTTCATCTCCATCCCTTTGTAGTGAGTGGAGTGCTTCCCAATAATACTCTTTCTTTATCACCACCACCCCTCCTTTCAGCCCTTCAACATTCCATCTATTTTCTTCTTTCCTCTTCATCTCCATCTTCATGATGAGTTGAGAGCTTCCCAATAATACCCTTTCTTTATCACTGCCTTCTCTCCACCCCTCCTTTCGATCCTTCAACATTCCCTTCTCACTTTGATCACCATGTTATTTATCTCCAAGGAAAGGAGATTGTCATAGAACCACTAGGAAGGAGCCATGATCCATAGGAAGAGAGTTGAAAACCACCATGAGAGAGAAAGAACCATTAAGAAGAAAGTAGGGAGAAGCTCCAACTATCATATCACCACAATGTCCAAATTCATTATTGCATACCTCTCAAGCATTAAGATTTGAGTGCCTATAATTATTGATTTATTGGGGGAGTGGTGGTTTAAACAAGGGAGAGAGAGAGAATAGGGGGGCCATCTAACACCCTAACTTTTTTAATTCCCACTGTGTACACAAGTGGAGAAGAGGAGGAAGATTTAAAAGGGTGGAAGGTGGTTAGTTCATGCATTCGATTGCTTGGCACATTAAATAAGTCAAATATTACTTCATTTTTGGCACTTTAATTCTTAGCCTTTTTTTGTCAATGCACTTGTGCATAGTGCACATTACATGCACATGCACAATTCGCACACTATGCACACACTAGTGCACACACACAATGCACTAGCCCCTTGTAGTACATTACATCAGTGTATTCATTGCACATTGCCTTGCTGCACTATACCTAATGCAATTGTCACAACCCTCTGCACACTAACTCTCCTGCACAATGCACATCATTGGTGTACACATATGCACACACACAACATAGTGCATGTGTGCACCATAGAACACTAATCATCCTAGTGTACTATCTAGTCCACTACCCCTTGCATTGCACCTTGCATCCTAGTTCATAACATAGTGCACTAGCTTTAGCCTTACACACTATAACTTCCTAATGCACTAACCCTATTGCACTACACTAGTGCACACCATTGTGTACTAGTCCCATCCAAGTGCACCATCTTAGTGCACTATACCTTGCACACACCTCACTCCCTAGTGCACACAAACCCACATCCTACCATTGTGCACATAGCTTTACACCTAGGCATATATATCCTACTATTAGGTTACCTCCACCATAGTACACTATGTACTTACTGTACACCTATACCCACACACACACACACACACATACCTTGAACAAAGTTATGTACATGTGTGCTCTCATTGTTGTCTTTTTCCCCCCCACCTTAACACATGCCATGTTCATAAGGGGGGGTTCAAGGGGAAGAGGAGAGGAAGGTGACACCTTGTAGTGCACTCATGTCCATCCCTGACCCATTTTAGATCCACCACACACAACCCTTGCACATACAATACATTACACTAGAACACTATCCTAGTACACACACACACACACACACACTACTCTAATCCCACCATAGTGCACTACATCCTTATACATCCACGTGCACTATGCACTAAATTAGTGCATTAGTGCAGTAGTTCCACCTTAGTGCCCTATAGCTAGTGCATTGCACCAACTAGCACATAAACTAGGGCATAAAAGACCATTGTAAACACCTTGCCATACTTAATGCATTATGTAGTGCACTAGCTCACTGTACTTGTGTATCGTGCATATCTACAAGTGCACACATGTACCCACCCACAATCCCCCACTAATGCACTTGTTTAGCGTCACCCTAGTACACTAATCAAATTTAGTACACTAGCACATTAGCTCTATCTTGCATACCAACCCTATTGTACATTTGCCTTGTGCACATTACATTACCCTCATATACACGCACAACATACTATTGTCATGCAACATGCATTAGCACCAATCCTTGCACAAACCATGTTGGCTCACTCACTTTGTATTTGGTCTAGGTACATGTCCCATTTAGGAAACTCTATTCGTGTACAACCCTAATGCACTACAAAGTGCTCTAGTGCACTGCACCAGTGCACAGTGCACACACACGATGCACTAGACGTGCATACGTGTATTAGTGCACCACATCTTAAATCCATATAGTGTGCCTACATTTTCATATTTCTCTCACCTATATCATAGTATATAGGGCACACTAGTCCCTTCTCACACATGCTACCCACCCTAGTGTCTACACTAGTGCACTCACGTCGCATTATCCTCATGTACACATTCTAGAGCACACATTACACTAGCGCACCTCCACCTTAGTGCATTGTGCATAATTACACTAGTGAAGTTGAAAACTAGGAGTGATAGTACCACCGATGAGCTATGAACGGACACTCTAGTGGCCATGAAATGACACTAATGCATTATGTACACTAGGATGTGTACATGAGGATATTGCAAAGTCAGTGCACTAGTGGGTGTGCCAATACATGTGTACACTAGGGTGAGTAGCATGTGTGAAAATGGATTGATGTGCCCTATGTACTATGATATATGTGAGAGAAATATGCAAAGGTAGGCACACAATGTGGATTTAACATGTGGTACACTAGTATACATGTGCATTAGGCTAGTGCATCATGTGTGCACACTATATATTGGTGCAATGTACTAGAGCACTTTGTAGTGCACTAGGGTTTGTGATCTATGCATCTATACAATGGTAGTGCAATGTGCACAAGGCTACTGTACACTAGGGTTGGTATGCAAGGTAGAGCTAATGTGCTAGTGTACTAAATTGGAGGTATAGTGCACAATTAGTGTACTAGGGTGATGCTAGATGAGTGCACTAGTGGGGGATTTTGGGTGGGAGCACGTGTGCACTAAAGCATTTGCACTTGTAGGTATGCATGGTACACAAGTGTAATGAGCTAGTGCACCAGGGTTGAATAGCTAGGTGTTATAAAATGGTCTTTTATACTCTAGGTTATGTGCAAGCTGATGCAATGCACTAGCTATAGGGCACTAAGGTGGAACTACTACTACACAATGCATGTGTTTTAAGGCACACAAGTGTGCTAGTTTAGTGCATAGTGCATGTGGTTGTACAAGGGTGCAATGCACTATGGTGGGATTACTACACTATGTGTGTGTACTAGGATGGTGTCCTAGTGCAATGTATTTTATGTGCAAGGGTTGCGTGTGGTGGATCTAAAATGGGTTAGGGATGGTATAAGAGTGTATTGCAAGGTATCACCTTCCTCCCTCCTTCCCCTTGAACCCATGTAACGAATAGAGTGGCTGCTAAGGTGTGAGGGAAAAAAGGAAAAAATGAGTGCACATGTATGTTACTCTATGTGCAATGAGGTATGTGTGTGAGGGTATGGGTATACTAAGGTACATTAGTGCATGGTATGTGCACAATGTACTATGGTGGAGTTAACCTAATAGTGGGATATATATGTCTAGGTGTAAGCCTGTGTGCACAATGGTAGGATGTGGGTATAGTGCATGAGAGGGAGTTATAGTGTGCCAGGTTGAAGCTAATGTAATATTTTATGCACTAGGATGCAAGGTGCAATGCAAGAGATAGTGGACAAGGTAGTACACTAGGATGATTAGTGTACTATGGTGCACACATGCACTAGGTTGTGGGTGTGCACGCGCATGCACACGTGTGTGTGTGTGTGTGTGTGTGTGTGTGTGTGTGTGTGTGTTATCACATAAATAACTCATTGATTACCAACCTTCAAATATAATTGTAGCAAAGTAAAGTTTTGAATAATCATGGTTGCATTTCTTAGTTTAATAGATATGGGAGGGCAATGAGGTATCCTTAGTAAAAGGAATAATCATTGGACTCCTGAAGCATGATGAAGTTTACAATATACCACATTTTTCACAACCTAAAAATTAAGGATTGCATTTTCCAAACCATAGCAATACATACATGGTAAAGAGGTGATCCTATGACCTATAAAACCAACAAAAGACACTAGTTAGTAAGGACAAAGAAGTACTAACAGGTTGCGGGTGTCAAGGGGCCACCTTGGTTGTTATCCCCTTCACCCATGTGAATAGTACCTGGTTTGAAGCAAAAGAAGACACAATTGTTGTGGTATAAAAAAGTTGCATTTTCGTCTCTTAAGATGATTTGATCCAATTGTCTTTGCAAAAATCCCTATACTTGCAAAGGCTTGTGAGAAAGCTTTATAGAGCTATTAAAATTTCATAGGATTTGTGAGTTTTATCTTTTATTATATTTATTAGATAGAATAAGTGGTGGATCAAAG
Source organism: Lygodium microphyllum (assembly GCF_053477565.2). Classification (NCBI taxonomy): domain Eukaryota; kingdom Viridiplantae; phylum Streptophyta; class Polypodiopsida; order Schizaeales; family Lygodiaceae; genus Lygodium; species Lygodium microphyllum. The sequence continues at coordinate 88,518,606 of NC_141139.1, read as the reverse complement.
TATTTTATATACTCATAGATTAGCTAGAAGGGTAACTACCTTAGAGAATATATGTGTGAGTATAGAATTTTTAGAGAATAAAAGTAGCTTAGGTTTATGGATTAGTTAGTGAAATAGTAGTTGTACAGTTATTAGATTATATGAGATTATATATATAGGAAAATTACTTAGAGTGCGTATGTTAGTGGTTAATGGATTAGAGGTGGGTCATTTTATAAATTCATAAGTTAGAGCAACTATTTTTTATTAGATTGATTAAGGTATTTAGTGTAGATCAATAAGCTAAGATAATGAAGTAGACTAGTAGTTGCTTCATTAGGGCATATATGCTATAGAAATCAAAGTGTATTTGTAATATAAACATATGTGTATGTGTTTGTTTGTGCTCACATGTGTTAATATCCATATGATCATGAAGAAGCTAAACAAACGTAAGTGCACATGTGTTCATTTAAAAAGAGGGTTGAACATGCAATTGGTAGAAATTTAGATGAAGCAAACAAAGCTTAAGGGGATACTTAGAGGATTTGGGGGGTATGATTAGGAGAAAAGAGTAAGGCTACTCATATGGTTGAATCTAGGAGGGGGGTTTAAACCAAAGAAATAGTTCATTACCTTGATGTAAAGAAGAATAGCGAGCACACCCAAGTAGGACTTTGGCTCTTCTTCTAAGGGAGTGCCCAAGTAGGACTTTAGCCCTTCTTCTAAGGAAGGCTAGTGACGAGGGATGTAATGTATAGAAGAAAGATATGAGGCTTAGTGTGAGAACTTGAGGCCTTTATATAGCCAAAAGGGAAACCTTAATCATAAATGTACAACTTTGGATTTCAGCCTATCATAGTCATGATGCCTTGGAACCTTCTTGTCAAGAATCTAGTAACCGAAATCACTTTTAGGACAATCGCATTAGTTGCAATTTGGTGATAACATTGCTTGGTGTGGAGTCTGGTGAACGATGATTCAGTGACTATTTGCATTTTCTGAAGGCACTTGATGGTACTCCTACATGGCATCATCATCACAACTCATGTTCAAGTCAAAAAGAATAATTTGATTGAGAATTTAATTCACTTTTTCCAATTATGTGTATGTGTGTGAATGAATCACATATGTTTTCATGTGCATAAATGTGTGTGAGTATGATTAATGAGTGTGTGAGTGAATTAGTGGCTCGCGGAACTGTGGTGAGTGTGTGCACATGGTATGTGTGATGGGTGCACAAAGGTGAAGAAAGGTGTGAATGTGAGGATTAGGGCAGTGTGTGGGAGGCGTGTGAGTGCATAGGAGTGAACTAGAGTATGTGTAGGTGCAAAGGAGTGAATTCAAGTGTGTGGAGGTGAACTTAGTATGTGCCATGGGGAGTGAAGGCTAGTGAAATAACTGCATGTAGCCCTATGTGTAAGAGTAAAGTACCCTTGTGTAAGAGAGAAATGCATGCACCTACCCACATTCAAGAGTGAATACAAGAGTTAATGTGAGTGCAAGAGTGTCCATGCAAAAGTCATTATATGTGCAAGAGTACTTGTGTGTGTGCTATGCACAACTACCCATGTATGTGCAAGTGATGCTTCTTAAGTTGGTGCATTCTATTTCCTACATAGAAAAGTAGATGTGCTAATATGTGCACATGAGACTATCCCTCTGTGTGTATAAGGTGCCATATACTAGGTGGGTGCGCAATTGAAGATTTGTGCTTGTGTGTGTGCATTGGTATGCACATGCAAGTGATCTACAAGTGGTCTAGTGACCGGGCCAAGAAGTAGTCAAGTGCCGATAGTGGTGCAAGAGCGTCGAGAAGGGAAAGAGGCTTGGACTAACCGTCTTACAGAGTTGGAACGCCTCACTGAAACTAGACTCATCGCCACCCACTCTCTAATTTGTGAAAAGGCGTGAAGAAAGATGTGGTTTGACAAGCATGTCAAACAACGTGATTTTGACTAGGGCGACCTTTGTGTTGTTGTACTCTGTGAGGGGCCATAAGCAGAAAATGAAGTTCCAAGGGTTAGGACCTTTTAGAGTGCATGCCATCAGTAGGACGAGCAATGTCGAACTTGAAACACTAGAAGTCAAGGGCATAGGATTTTTCAATGGCAGTCGCATAAAGAAGTACTACCCTCCCACACATCCTTTACATGAGCCCCCTATGATAGAGGCCCCCTGTCAATGTCTACGTCACAGCCATCACTGAGATAGAGGATGATGGGGAAGCTGTTGCTCCAACTTATTTACGAATCACGGCCGCATCCCAAAAGACACATTCTTTTGATGCTTTGATCAATGAGGGAGCTGACGTCAATATCCTAACCCATGCTCATTGGACCCTCATTGGTCAACCCCAGTTGGAGCCAACTAATGCTAATAAACTTAGCCCATTTGGGGGCAATACTCCTTGGAAAGTGCAAAGTCATTGTCTATATTGAGTCTGAAAGTTTGCCAATCATCTTCTATGTGTTGCCCAACATGAAGGAGGCAGGCAAGTAGCCTCTGCTAGGGCGCACAAAAAAAAAAACTCATTGTTACGTTAATTACGACTTGCAGCGTATCCACCTCACCATAGGAAATGTGCGCATCGTGTCAACTTTCAGCAACAAGGGCAGTGTAGGTTCCTCCAAGACCGCCTCTCCACCAATAGAGAAGACCATGCCTAAGGCTAAGGAGGGGGGTCGTGATGTGTCGCACCCCACTCAGCCCACAAAACACCACCCCATCAAACCCACTCCTAAGGTTAAGCAATCTACAAATCAATGGGTACTTAAACATCAAGGCAAGCCTTCCCACAATAAGCAAATGCGACTCCGTAAACCTAGGAACTCTCATGCGAAGCCTAGAAAGCAGCCTAGATGCCAAAGTCATAAACACACCCTTAAGTCACGATGGGTCCCCATAACCCTATTACGTGCTCAAGGATACTATGAGGGCAACATCTAGATCTGGGTGCCCACCAAGACATCAGTCCTTAAGAACAAACCCCTTACACAGCTTGCGGCCACACCTACTTCAAGTAGCGTGTTCACTAAACAACCAGCCATACCTAAGACCCAAGCTGTCAAAATCTATGATAACCACAAAGGCCGAAGCCCCAAAACCTAAGCCCATCTATCGGCCAAAGCGGCAACCCGGTGGCTCTAAACCAGCCACTATTGATGCCAGAGAAAAGTCTCTAGAGACTCGACCAATCAGTCCCGTGCAACCTGAACCCACTATGTCTCTCGAGATCTCACAAACCTATCAACTTACACATCAGCTAGATGTCCTGCAATTATCTAATGCGACTGACTCTTGCATGCTCAAAGTAGCTCACGATGAAGGTTGCACGCCTTCCAAGCCGCAGGACACACAACTAACCTTCCAAGTGGATGCTCATCCCAAGGAGCAATCTAGTGGAACATCATCGCTAATGCATCTATCTAGTTCTGTTCCACCGTAGCCACCAACAAGTCTTAGGCCTTCATATGAGTGACGCTCATTTCTTGCTATGGCCAAGGACCTTGATTCCAATTCAGGTGATGACTTGGTTACTTGCATTAAAATGCTGGACAACACATTCACAACCTTCGCCCAAAGTTATGAGCGGCTAGACCTTGGCCTTCTTGATGAGCCACTTGCTTTTGAAGTCCGTGCTTTACCATGAACCTAGGAAGAGTACGAGCTTATGACCATCAAATTCTGCAAGGTTGCAGCTGAGCTTATCGCTAGCGGTGAAGTCTCAAAGGAGCAAGCAATCATCGGCAGGATGCTGACCTCATACCAAAAGCCTGCCGGCTCTGCACCAATCCAAGAGCTTGAAGAGCTCATGAGTCTTGCAAACTCTACCTCTTCATTCTTACAGCAATGGTACGCCTTACGCCTCCAATGGGAGCGGAAAGGTTGCCAAATTATGATGAATGCCAAGCAAAGACGCGCAATCAAGGCTGCGAAATAGGACCCCACGTATGTAGCTCTTTCTTCTTTTAGGGTTATGGCCATCTTGCATAACAAACTGCTTGACGACCATTTATTGGCCCATCCTTACATCGACCAAGTCCTTATAGAAGAAGAGCTACACGTTGCTAGCCGCCTCAAATCTAGCGATGTGCTACACAATGTCCTAACGTATATCACACAAACATCCATTAGACTGCATGAACTTGACCGTCATGCCCAATTGGAATACAACCCAAATTTCTACCAGTGGTGGCTGTTGTCAAATTAAACACACCACGTTGTGCTTTAATGCCCTTGCCTCATCCTATTTAATCCTAGGAAGGATTTTCATATTTCCACGAGGGGGAGGGGGTAAGGTGATTAGGAAAACATCACATAAAGGAAAAACATAATGAAAAATTGAACTACGCATAAAAACTTAAGAGCAAAGAGCACTTGGAAAATTCATGTCTTTTCTTTCAGTTTGTTATTTCTCAAATTTCATGTTCTCGTGCAGCTTTTCTAATTGCTCAATTCTTTCATAATGCCATAATTCAGTCTTGCCTACCCCATCAATACTAATTATGGGTACTGTTGCATGGTAGGTACCCACAATGGCAGGATAGGAAAAAGGCGATAAGCTTCCATTCACGGAAGAAGAACAAGCCAAGTATTATTAGTAGAAGAAGATGCCATATTGCAGTCCAAAACGGTGCTCAAGGATAAATCCCTCCAACACCATCCTCGACAAGGGCATGTATACAAACTCAAAAGGCCACCCAGTCACCAACACTACCACCTTCCAAGCTACCACCCATCAGTGCCATGGGACTGGCACTCGACTAGGAGGGGGGTAATGTTTACTGCAACACCAGCACAATAGGAAAAAAGCGAGAAAATAGAAAAATCTGAGAAGTAGGAAAAGGCGTAGGGCAAGCATGGAGAAGGCGCCCAGAAGAATAATAAGTCCGGAAAAAATCCAAAAGCATGAGAACAACCACCAAAAGTCCAAGGCGCAACCGTCGAAGTCTGGAGGAGTTAAAAGCAATAAAGCGCACCTTTAAATGCAAAGGCGCTCTCAAATCCTTGTAAAAGAGCGCCAGGCTCCCTCCTATGCAAATTGTAAACTTAGAAGGGCAATAGGACTAGCCAAGAAGTGAAAGAATGGAGAAAAAGGGCCTAGGCCATGGCCCGCCATGTAAAAAGAGGATGACCGCCCGTGGGAAGTAGGGCATGTATATAAACTTGAAATGTGAATGAGAAGCTCATTCTTGTGTATGGCAAAAAGCTTATTCTTCTTCTTCTCTTCTTCTTGCCTTCTTGCTTGTGCTTGAGAGAGGGAGTGAGTGAGTGTGAGGGAGTGAGTGTGTGAGAGTGAGGGACTGAGGAGAAGAAGCTCCCCATCTCCTCTCTTCATCTTCTTCTCTTCTCCACTCTTCTCTTGTCTTGCACGGCTATGGAGGATGGAACTTGTTGGAGAGGGATTGAGGTTGCTTGAGCTTGCCTCAAGGATCTGGAGCTACTGGCATGCATGGGAGAGGAGGGTACTCGATCAGGCATCAAGGTAAGCTCACTACACCCCATAGGTAGGGAGGGCACGTCGGCTATATGAGAGGTAGCCATGGCTGCTCGGCTTGAAACGCTTGACCAATAAGCGGTTCGTAGGTCTCGGGGGTTGAGCTTGTAGCTCCCTTCAAAGCCTCTCCTAAAGCTAGCCTGTCCCTATGCTCTAAGACCCCACATCTCTGCCCACGTGCTTAACTCATGCTCAAGGATGGAAGCATATAACTTAGCCAATGTATGCCCAACCATGATAGTCCGCGGGTAGAGTAGGGTCCCCTGACTTGAGGATAGGCACAATAGTGTTCGTGCTCCAGCTTTCTGGTAGGCCTTCACACATGGCTCTGTTAAACATGTAAGCTAGGAATCTTGCCACCAAATCTCTAGCATGGATCAAGTGCTCGGCTACTAATCCATCATGATCTTGTGCCTTTTCTCTGCTAAGTCTATCCATGGCCTCTAGGACAAGAAAGTGGTAGTCTCTAGGCAAGGCTCAAGTGGGTCAGGAAGAGGTGGAGGCTACACCTACATCGATGTGTAGGGCCTCATTGAACTGCTAAGTCAGCTCCTATAATGGAACGTTGGGGTCTGCATCATGTAACAATCTAAGGATCTTTGCCTCATAGGTATACTCTGTCTCTTTGGAAAAGAGGTATCTTGGGTGTCGGTGAGCTACATGATGGGTCTGCGTGTCAATGAATCGGAGGTCGATGGTGAATGATAGGTAGGCATGATCCATTGCAACTTTGAGAAGGCGTGGAAATACTGAGAGGTCCTGGATGTGAGATATCAGCATCGGTGGGGCAAGAACATAGTCTGTTGTGCTGGCACCGTGTCAGTGAGGATAACATGTGAAGGCATTGGATAGGGGGTATCTAGCTAGGCCATTGAGAATGGCCAACCTGTGTGCTGTGCCCATCTCCACAAGGTATCTCCCATATTCGGTGACTTCCCCCATATCCTGAGATGTCCTCTCCAGCTATAGCTCTGACACATCCTGCTCCTGTAGCATCTCCTCAGATGCATCAAAGAAGGACACTTGAAAGGAGGCTGTCCTGGCATTAAAGTCTCCTAGTAAGATAACTTCTCCCTCCTTCGAGAACTCCCAAATATCCTCATCCAAAGCCACATATGGTGATTGCCCCTTGGGTGGGGCATATCGAGACGTCATAGGGGGGAAATAGCATATGGCAACATACAAAGTGCATTCCTCATCACACACTCTCACCCACATGTATCTGCCTTGCTCATCTTTGCAGACTACCTGGATCATCTGCTGTAGCTCCTCCCTGAGTAATACTATCACTCCTCTCGACCCGCGATTACTGTGGTCTGTGCATGTCTCCTTCCTACAAGCCGACTCCCACCTATAGCTTGTCACCCGTGGAAGTGTAGTATGTGGTCCCTGATGTGTCTTTGAGTAGAACACTATATCTCTCCCTCTCAATGTCTCCTCAAAAGCTCCCACATCCAATCAAAGGGCTCCATTTCAGTTCTAGACTGCCACTGCAAGGCTGGTCCCATAGGTCTCACATCATCATTTGTGGCGCCTCTCCATGACTACTACTTTTCCTCCTCTGTAGAAGCAAGTTTGCCCTCCTCCCTGGTTGCCTTAATTTTTGGCATGCACTCCCTCGTGTGGGCTAGTTGGGTTGGTGTGAGATTGTCACCCAAAAATACACCGATCCCCTTCAATGTACGGCGTTGAGCTAGGAAGTCTCTCCTAGCCTCCATGGTGGGGAAGCGGAGAATGAGTGCACGCTCTTTTGAGCTCTCCCTTTCTGCGCTTTTCTTGCCCAGTCTCCAACCGGAGACATGTGTGTCTTTCTTAATATTCATTAACGTGTATAGCACCTTGGTGTCCTCATCCACTTTTTCATGCATCTTCAGCCCCGTCACCCTAATATGGAGTGCTCTCATTTCCCTTTTTTGTTCCTCCTCCAATGTGTCACTAATTATGGTTGTTGTAGGTGTGTGTGCTAGGTGTTTCCCCTTCTTTGCAATTTGAATCCATTGCTTCGCCTCCTCTACTTGCTGTTGGGTTTTCTTGAGCATGTCTTCCCAAGAAACAACCTCCTTTCTCGTCTCCTCCTCCTTTTTTTGGAGTTGTTATACTTCCTCTTTGATGCGGGTGAGCTCCTCGGTCATGCTAGGTTGGATTTCTCCTTCCTCTAGCTTGGGGATGAGCTGAATGTCAGTCAGTATAGCTGCCTAAGTGATTGAATCTCCCCATCTTGGGCTTCTATCTTCAATTCTAGCTTTTTAATCTTATCGTTCAGTTGCATGTTCACTATGCTTAGTCCGTTGTCATACTCCTTCTTGACTTTGTTGATGGCATTGGTAATCATCTACTCTATTTGGACCTCCTCCATTTTGGGGGCGAACTCCATCTTGTTGTGTTGGGCCTGATCGTGGGCAATAGGGGCAAAGCGTGGAAGAATTATAGAGAGAGGAAATATAACATTTAAAAAGAGAGAATAAAAAATAGAGGAGAGAGAGAAGGAAAAGAGAGGAGAGAGAGAGAGAGAGAAGAAGAAGAAAAAAAAGGAAAAAAGAGGAGAGAGAGAGAGAGAGAGAGAGAGAGAGAGAGAGAGAGAGAGAGAGAGAGAGAGAGAGAGAGAGAGAGAGAGAATTAAACACATGGAATTGGGGGGGAGAGAGAAAGAGAGGGTAAAGAAAAAATTAGAAGCTGAGAGGGAAAAGAGGAGAGAGAAAGATGAGAAATGGATTGTTGAGCGAAGGCAACTTCGCTTGCCGCTTCGAGGCAAAGTGGCCTAGTATTTAGTGTGCGCGAAGTGCACGCGGATTGCACGGCAACTTCGCCATGATTAAAGAAATTTGATCGGCTCCTTCTCCTTTGAAGGAACTAGCTCTTCTAGAGGGTGGGCATTCAATCTTTCAATTTATTTGTTGATGACTAACTCCAACATTGTAACAACTAATCAAAGGGATCTTAACATTCTAATGGGCACATTCTAGACCTCTGAACTTTCAAATTCATTGATTAGCTACACGAAATAGAGATTTTGTATTTGGGGCACGACGAGCTTCCTAACTGGACCTACAATTATGGCTTCAAAGTGTTGAACAAGGGCAATATTTTGCATTACTTGGGTTGCCCTCTAGGCCTTTGCTTATCCCAAAATCAAATATTTTAGCGAATTAAGGGCAATACTTGCTAAGATTCAAAAGCAGTCAAAAAGTGAGCCGCTCTCCTACAATGGGAGGATTGTAGTCTTCATATCTATGTTGGTTTCAACTATAGTCTTGTGGCTAATATATTTGTCTTCAGCACAACATCTTGGAAGGCGCTAGAGAGAACCTTTGGAAACTTTTTGTGGTCCCATGGAGATGGACATGAATGGCATGTGATTGTTTGGGATGTGGTAACTTTAGAGCTTGGAGGAGGGGGCTTGGTCATTGAGACACTCAAAGACAAGGCTGAGGGAGTACCAATTTGATCTCCAATGGGTGGATACCTTGCTTAGCAATGCTATTACAATAAAGATATTTGACTTAGGAGTTGAAGAAAATAATGTCACCATGTGGAAAGCCCCGTTCTACTCGGTGCAGAAAGGATCATGGCAAAGATGACACTTCTCTACAAAGTTGGTGATTTGGCTACATGATAGAGCCTTTGATGATAATTTTATTCCTATTTTAATGAGGCCCAAACTCTCAAAGGCCCTCAACAATAGAGGTGTAAGAAGATGGGAGGATGTGTGGCATGGTACATACCTTTGCTAGCTACCAAGGAAGAAATTGCACATGATTGGAGACTTGCTAATAAGTTCAATTTTGTTCACCCTCTTGAGTGTCTTTTGACAAACGTTTGCTTTTAGAATGCTCCAAGAGGATCAACATATCAACTTTCACTAATTTGAGAGGAGGTAGATCTTCAAAGTGGCTGAGTAGTAAGATAATATAAGAAGTAGTGAGATATCAGTAGCAAAACAATAATGACAATGGATGTCAGATAGTTTAAAATAAGAGAGGGGATGAAAGCACGAAGCGGAGGATTTAGATGCTCAGAGCAGACCTGCTCCCAGGAGAGATGATGAGCGCGAAGTGGAGGAGAGAGGTAGCTGTTGTGTCTTCTGTCCTTTGCATCAGTTTATTCCTGGCTTCGTCTCCCGGTAAGCAAAAGAACCTTCTACACAGTTTTTACTCTCCATAAAATTCGATCTCAACTGAAATCGAGAAACAGTAAAATACTCAATTGGTCAGACAATCCCCCAATGTGTAATGCAGCTTCTTTGGCAGTAACACAGGGCAAGGCCACACTGAAATGGTGCAAGTCTGCTGTTACACAATGGGTAGCCGAGCAACTGCGGCCCCGCAGTCATGCCAGAGAGACCTTTTCACCTTCATCGCATCTGCTCTACTTCCTGCATGTTCCGAGAACAGCCGGCCGTGCATTCTATCAATGGTACATCCCAGTCAGCGTCGGCAGAGAATGCTGTCTTGATCAATATCATAAAACCTTTAAATCCAAGATCTTATATGTCATTTTGAGATTTTGGCAAACTTCTGAGCAGAAGAATATCCAGATAGATTCAAAAGCATGCTTGGTCAGCCGAACCAACTTGTTGCATACTGTGCCTATGCAAAATGTCTAGACCAGTGCTTTTTATTAGTTGCTTTTATGTCAGATGAGGGCGCATTTTTCGGTTCTTCTATCTCATGAATTCATCATAAGTGTCTAGTACAGGGATCCTCGCTGCATTGAGTTCCTTCAGTGTGGTTTTCAGGCTCCTCTTTCACTGTGCTACATTAATTAAAGTGGCTTCCAGTGATGTGTTCCTTCAGTGTGGTTTTTTCAGGCTCCTCTACCACTGCATCACATTAATTAAATTGGCTTCTGGTGATGTGTTTTTGGTAGAGAGACTATTAAATTCTTCTCAAATGCTGTTTTCTTCATGTCAATTACAAATCTGCCTTTGGACCACAAATGTAAAACTTATCTTCAGAATTGTGCTGGTTTTGTTAATCAAAGGTCTTTGGTAGAACATCATTAAAATCACTAGCACCATTTTGCTCTGGACTAAGCCTGCCAAGTTGTGCTTGCCAGACTGTGGTGCTTCTACCACCAAGCAATGCTAAACTTGTTACGGTCAGCCATTTTCACATGTTTTAGCAATTTAATGATTTACTTCACTACCATGGTACAGTTTTCTAAGGAATCTTTATTCTAAGGAGCAAATATGTCCGCGATCATATGACAAGCTCAGGCTTGACCCAAGGTACACCTGCTTCTTTTGGGTTCTGAGAACGCCATTGTGGATGCATGTGTGAATTGATTCATAGTCAGGTCCCAGATTGGTCATCTGTTTCTCAAGATAACAGTATGTTTTTCGGATCTTCTTATCTGGTGGAGGATCTTGCATAGAAGCAATACTCAATGATGACTTTGCATTCTCTTATCTTTATTTTGATGGTTTACAGGCATTCAAATTGCAGACTCTTGACAACCCATGATGATTATAGTGTATTAACAAAGCTTATTGAAGAAAAGACATCGGTGGTCACAACCTTACGGCATCCTTTGGATCGAGTTCTGAGTGTATATGAATTCTCCATTGAAGTGGCGGCTAGGTCTTTGCGAGCTGCCAGAAATGAAACTGTCGCTGAGAAAGGAATAATGGCTGCATTGCATCCGAACTTCTCTGGAGGAACGGCTGTCAGTACCTTAGATATATGGCCATGGAAATACCTAGTACCCTTTATGAAAGAGGATCTTTTGAGACGGGTACTTCTTTTATCTGCTGAAATTGGTTCTTGGATTTTTTATTATTGTAAATACGTGACAATTCTATTGACTTCTGCAATGTTTGCAGAAACTGTAATAGTGGATTGTGTCCAAACTATCTGCATTTGTGTCCTACTTGTTAGGAAGTCTCAGGAGTGACACCTTTATTGGCGAATGATCATTGGTTGCTTGGGCATGTGCTTATTTCTTTCATTTGTAGGAATGTAACCCTTGGTAAATTTAAGGAAATGCTATGGCGAACAGAGAAAAACACGGAGCTATGACACACAATAAACATAATTTGATGAGTGCTCAATGAAGAAGAGGGGTATATAGACATGAGAATGATGCAAGGGGCCTCAAGCCTCTGTATCTCAAGGGCTAGGGCAAAGATGAGCTTAGAAAGTTATCAAAGATGCCATGAACAACTCCAAGAATGTGTTGTACCTGAGATGGATCCCAAAAAGCTGTAGACCACTGTTACTCAATGTGAAGGATTAAGATGACTCCGAGGCTTAGAGGATGCAGTGGACTGTCAAACACAGCAGAACTTTAATGTCAAGGGGCTGTGACTGCACAGGCAGCCAGTCACTATCAATTGGCTAGGTAAGGAAGAGGGTGGATAGGAAAACACAGCTGTTGTCAAAAGATGATGTACCAGCGAGACAATAGGGTTTGCGGGGAGGAACACAGAGTGAACTCGGCAAACATGGAGAGGAGAAGAGAAGAGAGAAGAAACTCTGATGAATGGAATGATGAAGACCTGAATCATGGAGTGAATGTGATACAAGGGGACAAGGGTGCCGTAGCACAAGGAAGATGATGAAGACAGCCACGGACCACGAACCGCAATGTCCTCCTGAAGGGGTGTGAGGGTAGTGGAGAGGCTGGAGAGAAGAGATGACGGACTGAATGAATCAGCCGTAAGGAATGAATGAGAGAGTGGCTTGTAAATAGGCACAGTCAGTCTAGGATGGCGTCCCTTTTTGGGGCTGCAAACCCTAAACGCAAAATGTAGAAACGCAAAAATGAAAACTGCGGGTGAAGGGTTTCTCAACACCCCCTCGCAGGTCCAAAAAGGGGAATAAGAGAAGAGTGAGGCGGAGATGCAATGCTACATGCTGAAGAATGCTTATGCAGTAGTAGGTGCCACTTGCACAGTGTCCCTCGTGGGGAAATTGGTCACTTGCCCAAGCGCCCTAGTACAAAGATGATGAAAACATGCAATGCATAGGAGGAATGTCGGACTTTGTGTGGTGCCGAGAACCATAAGGATATGCCCGTACTCGATTTTGGGAGGTGGCTCCATGCTAACCAAGTGACCAAAGGCAAGAAGAGAAGAGGAGGAAGAAGATGTAGAGGATCTCTAAGATCCAAGATTTCCACCGGAAAGGGAACCTACAGTAAATAACAGTAGATAGAGTGAATTGGAGAACCCGAAACTCAACCTCAGGAGAGAAGCTACTAGCTTCGTGCATCCATGCTGGAAGGAATACGAAGGCCTCTCTGTGGCCCGGAAAGGAGAGGTGGCACAAGGAGTGCCTGGTGGAAGACGCATGTACTCCGGAGGGGTGGAGAGCAAAGGTCGAAGTCGGTAAGCATTAGTGGTGTGTTCGGTGATGCCACAGTAGGAGCACCCAGTAGTCTGGACATGTGTTGGTAAAGAAGCCATGGATACCAGTGTGCCTTGCTAAAGAAGGAAGAGGTTAGCCACCATGAACCACGAACCGCAATGTCTGCCTCAAGGGGTGTGAGGGTAGGGTGAAAGGCTGGAAGTGAGCTGCTAGTGGGAGGAGGATGTGACTAGCAGTAAGAGGTTGCAACCAGTAGAAAAAACGCAAGTGAGGAGAGAGAAAGACTAAAAACGCAGGCAATAGGTGAGAGCGATGAAAAATGTAGGCAGGATAGCTTGCAAGAGAGAGAAAGACTAAAAACGCAGGCAGGACAGCTTGCAGGAGAGAGAAAGACTAAAAACGTAGGTATTAGGTGAGAGAAAGACTAAAAACGCAGGAAAAAACAGCAGCAGCAATCAATATGCTGAAATCAGCTCCGAACAGTGTGTGATAGGCTGGAAACAGGTGCTAGACTGTTGTAGATAGCAATGGCCAGCTTGGACCGCGATGTCCTCCATGTTTGGGGTGTGGGCCACCGGTCTTTGCCTTCATTGGAGTGGAGGATCTTTGTCGCTGTTTGAACAGATCCAGCTCTGATACCATGTCAAAAGATGACGTACCAGCGAGACAGTAGGGTTTGCGGGGAGGAATACGGAGTGAACTCGGCAAACATGGAGAGGAGAAGAGAAGAGAGAAGAAACTTTGATGAATGGAATGATAATGACTTGAGTCATAGAGTGAATGTGATACAAGGGAACAAGGGTGCCGTAGCACAAGGAAGATGATGAAGACAGCCACGAACCACGAACCGCAATGTCCTCCTGAAGGGGTGTGAGGGTAGTGGAGAGGCTGGAGAGAAGAGGTGATGGACTGAATGAATCAGCCGTAAGTTATGAATGAGAGAGTGGCCTATAAATAGGCACAGTCAGTCTAGGATGGCACCGCTTTTTGGGGCTGCAAACCCTAAATGCAAAATGCAGAAACGCAAAAACGCAAACTGCGGGTGAAGGGTTTCTCAACAGCTGTCCCAGAGGATTTTGATGCAGGCAGAGTGCAGAAACAGGTTATTGACAGCATATAAAGCAGGGAAGATGCCCTGTCAGCAGCTAGTGATGTCACCCAGCAGTAGGAGCTTTTGCCTGCAGCAGATTGGTGTTGCCAGAAGCAGCTAATGCTGTTGATGGTGAGATTGTGGCAAAGAAGAGGCAATGTATAGCAGGGTGAATGGATGGCAGTAACAATAATGATAGGTAGGTGATGATGGCAATGGGTGGGCTGGGAACATAGCAAGGTGTAGATGAAAGAATGATGAGGGAATGCCCACAACATCTCCTTTTATAGGAGATTTTTTGGGCATTTGTCCTACCACCAAAGAAAATGTTCTTTAAATACTTCTTTTTGGGGCAGTTTCGTTGGAGTTAAATTAGGCCACAATGCATGATATTCTGTCTGAGATTAGGGCCTTTAATTTTACTTGCTTAGCAGTAAATTCATTTGAATTCAAATTTCCAACTCAGTTCTGAGACAATCAGATGACTTGGTAGCCAGGACAGTGGATCAGGCTGCCCTGATCCAAACTTTAGAAACACAAATCTAGAGCAGTGATCCTGACCTTCCTCTAGACCACCTTCATAAGATGGCATTCATCTTGCTCCTCCTTGCCCCCAAGTTTTGTTTTCAAATGTTCAATGGACTCCGGACTCCTTGGGAGCAACGAAACCCCTTTGATTCGTCATGAAACCATTTTGGAGGTCCAAAGGATCCAAAGTCCTTGGTAGTAGCAAAGTTTTGGCAGATAGCCATTGTGGCCTTCCACATGTGGATAATGTTAGTGGTGGATGGTTTTCGACTTCCTTTGATGATTCCTCCCTTTTTGGCAATTGTTCTCTCTTGTGGTAGATAGATGGGCTTCAGTCTATAAGCCTTTAAGTACTGGTAAGCTGCATCACATCCCTTAGTGGTGGGAGATTGATGTCTCAATCTTGAGAGGTGAAGGTTTGCCTTATCTTGGAAAGGTGAAGGATATGGATGATATCTTTCAGCAGATATACTACAATTGATTGATGCTATATAGTCAGTGTTGTTTTCGGATTTGTTTTGGTCATTTAGGCATTCATTATGAAGCATTGATGAAATCACACGTCTTTAGTTGCTTACTTGGACGTGACATGTGGTGAGCATTAATTTGTTGCATAACATTGATGGATTGATTTCTAAAAAGTCAATAATGAATTCCTACACACCCAATTCAAAAGTCTTCACCACTTTGTGGGTTGTCATCTGAACTTGGATATATGTCTATGTTGGGGAAAGCTATGTTTTCATAGCTTATGAAAAATAGTAAAATCCTAAATAAAGATAAGGATCATTGCTTCTCTCATATTTTTTAGGCTTACAATTTTGGTGGTTATTTAGATGTGAAGATTTTGACATGCAAGCTTTTATTTAAAAAAAAAACAAGCATGGTTGCTATTTGAGAGGGAAGCATTGGAAGAAATTGCTCAGCTTACTTTAAGGTATCCCAAACCATAGTGTGCAGTTTTGCCATGTGCACCTGCATGATCCAGACTGTTCTTTAGCAGGTGCCATGCATTTTATCCCCCTTCAAAGCCGTCCGTGTTTCCATCAGAGCTTTGCATTAAAATGATTGGTAGTTACCTACATCCTGTTATGGCTAGATTGGGTATGCGGATGTTGCAGCTATTATTGAAGAACTGTTTCTACAAGTTGAGGTTTTGTATTCTTGGTTGTGCTCCTCTTGATTAACCACCTTGAGTGTAGAGTACAAGCAAGTGAACTCTCTAATTGTTGAATGTGTAGATAGACCTCTATTTGGTTGTAGTTGGGTAGGTAGTGGGCAGCCATCTTATAGAGTAGGAGAGTCTAGATTGCTTTCTGATTTGTTAGTGATATCATGCTGCTAGGATCGTTGGGATTGTTTACTTTGGATCGGAATATAGGTTATTGTGGGGGGGATCTGCTGATCCATAAATAGACAGGCTGCCTGCCACTCAGCCCTTCCTCCTTTGCAGATTGTTGTCGCTCGTCCTTTGCTGTCCACACCCCTTCCTGGCAGATATCTCAGTTCAAGGTTGCTGTCCATCAGCTGGTGCTTGCATCCAGCCCTTCTCCATCAGCTGGTGGCTGTTTTCTACCCTCCAAGTCTGCATTTATTGATTTGCAGCCATCATGCGACGGTTTCCAGCCATCATTCACTGCCTTGGAGTAGACATCTGGAACTTGCATTTTCAGTTGAGCATCAGTCACCAACTTGCCACATCATCATTGCTGCTGTGTTTTTACTGTTCACAACTGTTGCCTGCATCCTACTCACAGTTTCCAGCCTGCTGCCTACTGTTTGAGCTGTCCCAATTGTGTTTGGCACTGATCCATGCTATCTGAATCTGCATTTGCTGCCGCTGTACATTCGGAGGCTGCATTTCAGGATTTGTGCAAAGGACAACACTCTCTCCAACTCACTTTCTTTTGTTAGAGATTCAGTCATCCCCTGGACGGCGGGCATAGGCAATGTATTGTTGTACAGTTAGCACTCTCAAGCATAGTTATGCATTTCTTGGATATAGGTTGGATAGTTTCATGTAGTCGTCAGGTGTTTTCCACCATTTTCAAGTAGTTAGGCAGGCCACACAAGTTGTGTAGGATGCCACGTGGGATAGGCATTTATTGCGGAGCATTTATTCATTATTTTATTGCTGCGATTGCAGTATGCAGCAGTTAGTCAGTTTTAAATGGCATTTTCTTGATTATTTTATTGCCTATTTATAGGCTGGCCAGCCTTCGGTCATATTCACTTGTTTTTCTTGTGTGGAGAGAGATTGTTCAGCAGAGGTAACTTGACAGCCCTTGTACACATCTGCCCTCATCATTTCATCATTCATTCCACTGCAGATTTCTATTAGTAGTCTAGACAATTCATGTGCGAGTCTATGTCAGTCATGGCTAGGTTATCTAGACATTTTATTATGGTTATTATGATGCTTATTTGGTGCATTTTATGTTGGCCGACTTGTCCCTATTTTGGCATTGTTTTCTTCTTTATATACTTGGCTCCCTCCTCATTCAGTCACATCATCACCTACATGTTTTGTGGAGAGAGGGAGCCGGTGCCAGTGCCTTCGAGCCAAAGACTCTTGTTGTACACGTCATTCTCGTGTTTCATACATGGAATCTCTTCTGTCTTGTGTTCACAATAGTTTATTTCAGCACTTGTCTATGCTTCCATTGTTGACACTGCTTCTGACATGGTATCAGATTGTAGGATCTTGGTTTTTGTTGCAATTTTTTTGCTGTTTACAAGTCTTTTTTCCCTTTGCTGATCAGGCAACGTGCTGTTGGTGGTTTTCAGCTTGTGTGTACTCAATTGCTTACATTGTTGACACTGCTTCTGACATGGTATCAGATTGTAGGATCTTGGTTTTTGTTTCAATTTTTTTGCTGTTTACAAGTCTTTTTTCCCTTTGCTGATCAGGCAACGTGTTGTTGGTGGTTTTCAGCTTGTGTGTACTCAATTGCTGCCTGTGTCTTCAGACCAGCAGCCTGCATTTTCAGCCTGTGCTTGGATTTCAGCTTGCAATCATTAGTTTGTTGCATTAAATGCTCAACCAACGTGTGTTTTTGGTTTTTTGTCCTAATTGTGGTTGAGTGACTGTTTGTAAAGGTTGTTTTTGCAGTTTCTGGCAGTTTTTATTGTTTTTTCTTTATTTCATAGTAGTTGCCCTTTGTTTTTGATCAGATTTTTGGTTCCATTGCATGTGAACTCTCATTTTGTGAAGTCTTTGTTGTTGGTTTGGTTGTATTTCCTCTCCATATATCCTCTATCCTCTATCTTCTCTTCTTCTCCTCTCCTGATGGTTTCTCCATATAGTTCTACAAATCATAAGTTACATGGACATGACTATCTTATATGGAGTGTTGTGATGAAAGCTTGATTTGTGCAGAAGCGTCGTTGGTACATTGTATGTGGAGCTATTCCTTGGTGTGTTAGTGTTCTTTTCTTCTTCCCGAAGATTTTGATGCGGAAGGTCCCCTCGGAGTTTGATGGAGCGACCAATGCTTTGTAGGCGTAGACATCCTCTACAACGTGAGCTTTACACATGTCTTCTAACAATTTTTGCAGTCTATTGTCTCTTTCTTTCTCCCTTGTCTCTTCGTGTTGATTTTCTTTTAGTCTAGTCATATGCTTCTGTTTTCAATACACTCTGATATTGTATCAGACCAACTTTGAAGGGCTGATCGATTGTGGGTAGACTTGAAAGGGAGATTTCAGTGCGACAAAAGTTTGTGTCTGCTTTCGCGTGGGAGCATGCCAATAAGCTTTGGCTTACAAATGCAGGCTCAGAACATAGGAAAGGTGATTACCTCTCAAAGGACATGGCGATAACTTTGCTGTTGTAGTTACCGCTCCAATTTAGTGCATTCTACTACTTAATTGCCTTAGGGCAAGCAAATACCCTTAAGTGGGAGGAGTTGGTTCTAATGCTCATGGATTAGGAGAAACAACTCCAAGGTTAGGATGCTTTGAAGTCTGAGGCATTGACAAGTCAAGTCTTCTCAATAGAAGGAAAAAAAACAAGAACAAAAAGAAGGATGAGAAGATTAAGCAAGATAAAGCCAGGGAGTCTATTTGTCACAGTTGTGGCAAGACTAGTCATTGAGAGAAGGATTACCTTGACATGGACAAGAAGGACAAGAGAAGAAGAAAAGTATTGGTCCCCTTTCTCCATTTGGATGTGATTGAGGATACTCCTTCGGTGGCCTCTGATGCAACAATGATGCCCCCCTAGCTTGTGAGTGGATTGTGGACAGTGGTGTTTCCCAGCACACGACTCTTTTTATAGATGATATTGTTCGTGTGCGTTCGATACATGGGCAAATTTGTTGGGTTTCACTCACGCCTACACTCATAGAGGAGTATTGGTGATCAGTAGGACATTGGGGCACTTTTTACTCTTGGTACGAGAGGTTTTTTCTCCCAGACTTATTCTCTTCTTTCGTATGTGCTTATGTTACACACTTACAAGCACTTATCATGTTCGGATATGAACACCCCCTACAACCCTAAGGTTTAAGGGTTGTACTTTGTACTTTCAGTTGACACTCTTTCAGTCTATTGCATTGGGTGTCGTGCTTCACTTTCCACATTGTCTACTGCACTCTCAGTTGAGCTTTGATCCTCTCAGCCTCTCACATTTGGTATCAGAGCGATCTCTCACTGAGTTGAGCCGCTACCCTAGTGTTAGCTAGTGGCCACCTCTTCCAATTGAGCAGCTTGGCTTTTGTAGCAGGTTTGCTACCTGCACCGTCAGGTTCACCACAACAACGCTTAGTCACAGCGGCTCACTAGCGCTAGTGCTGCACTTCTCTTGCAGCCTCCCTCAACGCCAGTAGCGTTGCTTGCCTGTGCCACCTATTTTGTGCTGCCCTTGCCTTGGTTTGAGCCCGCCTGTGTACCAAGGAGCGTTGCCTACTTGCGCCTACCCGCCTGGACTTTGCCGCTTGTTGCCCTGGACCTCAGGTGTCTGCTGCTTCTTGCCCGCCTGACGCCTCTTGCCCTTCCGCTGTCGTCTGAACTCTGCCAGCGTTCGCCACGCCTGCCTCCAACATCGCCTGCGCCAGTGCTAGTGCCCGCCACACCCGTTTGCAATGCTGCCTGCACCTGTGCCTGCGCTGCCACGCTGTGTGGTTTGTGCCTGTGGCCACCAGGTCGACTAGTCATTGAGGTTTTATGATAAATTATTATTTTATTCTATCTTTGGACAAGGGCAGACACAGAAATCTGAATACGTGTCAGGGACACGATTGATGCAAATCTCTTGGCAAAATAAGTCAAGAATTTTGGGGCTTTTGATCTTTGTGGAGACATTGGCAAATGTGCTACAGTCTCAGTTGGAGATAGATTGTTTTTGATAATTTTGGGGCAATAAATTTTGGGGTTTTTGCTCATACGATGTTGCTGAGCATTGAATGCACCTTGGGCTGCGTGCATTACAGACAGTTTTGACATAGTGTAGCTCAATGTACTAATTGCAGCAAGCTATTTGCTGTAATTTTTGGAAAATTTGGAGATTTCTAGGTTGGTCCAGCTTGGACATTGCCCTTTTGCCTTCTTTTTGGCATTGATTATCATGGCAAATCAAGGAGGGGATGTATTTACCTATCTATCCAAGGAGGACAGATTGGATGGTAACAACTACTCACTTTGGTCCTTCATGATGAAGAATGTGCTGGTTGCGAAAAATCATTGGGACTATGTCAGTGGAGAAGAAGTTAGTCCCGGAGTTGTGGCTCCTGCTACTCCTCCTCTAGGAGGACGTGGACAACGGGCACCTTAGCTTGTTCAGCCTGCTTCACTTCGGCCACTTTCCCAAAGATCAGCAACTCAAAAAGCATGGGATACACAAGATGCACAGGCTTTGTTGCTGATTGCATTGGCAGTTTAGGTCCATCATCCCTCACATTCGGTCTGTAGCTTCTTCACGAGAAGCTTGGCTAACTTTGGAGCAAATGTTTGCTAGTAAGAATGAGACCCGCATCTCTTTCTAAAAGAAAGAGCTTGAGACATTGAAGATGGATAAGGGTGATTCTATGTAGGATCACTTGAACAAAAATCAGGACTTGCTTGAGCAACTTATGAATGTCGATGAGTACTATTCAGATGCACAGCTGATATCTACTATATCTACTACATTGAACTCATTACCTCCTTTGTACTTGGCTTTTCATACAGCCCTAAACCTCACCCCGAGGATTGCCTTACATCCAATTACTTTTCTTCAGTTAGTCAGTTTGCTTCTAGAGGAGGAGCAAACAAGAAGAAATAGTGGTGTGGATGTCATAGCCTCTGAGCAGGCTTTTATGGCAAGATAGAAGGGCAAAGGCAGCCAAGTAAAGAATGCTCCGCAGAGCTCTAGGACTTCAAGCACTTTATAGGGTAATAAAAAACAAGGGGGCATGCAAGCCAAGAAGAGCGGTAAATGCCATCATTGCAAGAAGCTAGACCACTACATCACTGAGTGTAGAAAGCGCATCGTTAAGGAGAAGAAAAAGGAGTCAGGGATGTCTGTTTTTGATGCTCCTTCCACTGCTACTGAGTCAACGTACTTTGTTGCAGATAGGGACTATTGCTTTTACACATGCAGTTATGACTCTTCTTGGGTTGATAGAGCATTTAGCTCTACTGAGGATGCAAGCACTTGGTTTTTTGACAGTGGTGCTTCTAGGCACATTATATCTCGCGGAGATTTATTTACTTCTGTTGGTGTAGCTCTAGCTGGCAAGTCTGTACAGTGTGCCAACAATGCATCATACCATGTTAGAGGTATTGGGCAGATTGTGCTCACAGCCATTGATGACTCTATTCTCCGCCTACAGGATGCTTTGTTTGTGCCAGGTATAAAGAAGAATTTGCTCTCTATTTCTTCTTTGGCACGTTGTGGGTTGCAAGCCACCTTTGATGATGACGTATGCATGGTGAGAGATAAGGATCACATGACGGATTACCTCTTTTGAAGAGACCTCTTGAGCACTTGTGCAAAGGATGTATTTTGGGAAAAATGCATCAGTTTTCGTTTCCCTGTGATGTTGCTTTTAGAGCCACAGCCAGGTTACGGTTAGTGCATTCAGATGTATGTGGTCCTATGCAGACAAAGTCATTGGGTGGATGTTACTATTTTGTGACTTTTATTGATGACTTTATACGCTTGTGCTGGGTCTATTCTTTAGTGAAAAAGTTAGAAGTGTATGATGCATTTTTGGCTTTTGTAGCACTTGTTAAGAACCAGTTTGGCTGTAAAATAAAGACTCTCCGTTTGGACCGAGGGGGGGAATATATATCCTCTATATTGAATTCTTTTTTGAAGCAGAAGGGCATTGTTCATCAGTTCACTATTGCTTATACTCCAAAGCAGAATGGGTTGTAGAGAGGAAGAATCGGTCACTGATGGAGATGGCCAGATGTATGTTGAAAGCAAAGAGCTTGCCACATAGTTTTTGGATGGAAGCTGTTATGTATGCTTGCCATGTTTTGAACAGATGCCCCACTAAAGCATTAAAGAATGTTACGCCCTTTTGAGGCTTGGAACAGCTGGAAACCTTTTGTTGGACACTTTCGTACCTTTGGGTGTCTTGCATATGCACACATTCCTTGAGTACTCAGAAAAAAGTTGGATAACAAGGCTGTCAAATGCATTTTTATGGGATATAGTAGTATGAGCAAAGGCTATAGACTCTATGATCTGTCTCTAAAAAGGTGTTTGTCAGTAGGGATGTACTCTTTGATGAAAAATCAGAATTATCCCTTGCTGGTTTTGACACATATCATGAATTTGCTAGTTGCTCTGTTGAAAAATGCAAAAAACCAGCCATTGGCTGATCTGAATATTCAGCAAAGTGCTGAATCTGAAATTTAGCAAGAGCTTGTGCACAGTCAAGAGGCAAGACAAATGCCTAGATGGTATTTTCAGACTATGAAAGACAGTCATTTGGATGCATCCATGGCTGGTCGTACTAGAAGGCAAGCTCGTATGTATGATACTGCACATACCATGGAGTTTGTTATGGCAGCAAGTATAGTTGATGATGAGTCTGAATGTTTTGAGGATGCACAAATTAGTGTGCATTGGATGGCAGCAATGCAAGCTGAATTTGATTCTATCATTAAGAATCAAACGCGGGATTTAGTTTCTTTGCCTATTGGGAAGAAAGCCATTGGAACAAAATGGGTCTACAAGCTGAAAAGGAATGTAGATGGTTCCATTGACAAATATACAAGGCTTGTAGCTAAGGGCTATGCACAAAAGAAAGGCATTGACTATGAGGAGACATTTGCTCCTACCTCTCGAATGACTACCATTAGGTCTATGGTTGCTTTGGCTGCCCATTATGGATGGACTGTGCATCAGTTAGATATTAAAACTGCATTTTTACATGGGGAACTTTATGAGGAAGTATATGTACAGTAGCTGCATTTTAAAACAGTAACTTTAGATATTAAAACTGCATTTTTACATGAGGAACTATATGAGGAAGTATATGAGGAAGTATATGTTGATGACCTATTGCTTACAGGGACACATGTTGATCAGATTTCAGCATTTAAACAAAATTTGCAGCAAACCTTTGAGATGTCAGACTTGGGGTCTTTGCATTATTACTTGGGCATTCAGTTCATACATGATGCTAGAGGTATTGGCTTATCACAGTCAAGATACATTGGTAAACTTCTTGAGAAGTTTGGCTTACATGATTGCAAGCTAGTCTGTATATGAATGGAACCTGGACTAAAGTTGTCATTACATGATGACAGTGATTTGTTTAATATATACACATATGATCTAGCAGTTGGATGCCTTGTTTACCTATGCAACACTAGGCTGGACATACAGTTTATAGTTTTAGCCTCGAGCTGATATATGCATCAGCCACGCATATAACATTGGCAAGCTGTTAAGCGTGTCTTTCGTTACCTGCAGGTTACTAGATCGCTTGAATTGCTTTATGCCAAGGGGGAACCATTGCAGTTACATGCTTATAGTGATTCTGATCGGGCTGGTGATTATGATTCACGTCACTCGACTAGTGGCAATTGTTTCTTTCTCGGCTCATCTTGCATATCTTGGCTTAGCAAGAAAGAATCCACTGTTGCCACATTGTCATGTGAAGCTGAATACAAGGTGACTTTCACTACCACAGTTGAATGTGTATGGATTAGACGCTTGCTAGTTGATCTAGATGTATCTGTTACGGAGCCTACTCCTTTGTTTACTGACAGTGAGAGTGCCATTGCAGTGGCATGGAACCCAGTGTTTCATGCACGCACGAAACACATTGAGATACATTATCACTTTGTCAGAGAGGCTACATGCAGGTGATATCAACCTTGTCTATTGTCCTACCACTAGTAATGTGGCAGACATCTTCAGCAAAGCTCTTCCTCGTGACAAATTTGAAGCATTTCGCAATGCTTTAAATTTGATCTCTTTTGGTGGTGGATGATCCTTGTACTTTTGATCACTCTTCCCTCCAGGGGGGTTTGTTGTGTTTCACTCACGCCTACGCTCACAAAGGAGTGTCGGTGATCAGTAGGACATTGGGGCACTTTTTACTCTTGGTATGAGAGGTTTTTCCCCCTAGACTTATTCTCTTCTTTCGTATGTGCTTATATTACACACTTACGGACACTTATCATGTTCGGGTGTGAATACCTCCTACAACCCTAAGGTTTAAGAGTTGTACTTTATACTTTCAGTTGACACTCTTTCAATCTATTGCATTGGGTGTCGTGCTTCACTCTCCACATTGTCTACTGCACTCTCAGTTGAGCTTTGATCCTCTCAACCTCTCACAAAATTCTCATTGGTGATAGCTCTTTGGTTTCTATGAAACACAAATGTGATATGCAACTGATTTCAGATGGGTAAGGTAGTGCTCATACATCGAAGGTTTTCTATGCTAAATTTGGGATATCATCTTTCAACAAGCAAGGTTCATACTCTTGGTCTTATGGTTGAGTTTGATAAGGAGTCTTTTTGAGTTTTTGATGGAGATTCTTGGTAGGTTCTTTGTGTAGATGATGAAGAGAATGGAGTCTACAAGATGTAGACTTCATCTGCCTTCACGTCTCTTCTTCTCTTATCAGAGACTTAGATTGAGCTATGGCATACTTGGTTTGGTGAAACCAGCCTTCCTTCCATGGATGGGTGGTAATTCCCTAATTACAACTTACTTATAGCAGTAATATTTATTACAAAACTGAGAAATGTGAATTAACTTACAATCTTGGACAATGGACACCTTGTTGGTCCCAAAATTGACACCCCCTTCGTTATTTAACTTAATTGAAAAAAAAGTTGATGTACGATGGGATTCTCCCAATCCCTTTCGGTATTGCAACTCCCCTTGCCGTCCAAAACAACCGACTAAACTTGATTCGCCCCTTGACTCGTACAGTTAATTGGCCTTCACCCGCTTTGATAGAGATGGAAAATGCACCAAATTCATTGTTTTGCTGGTCCCTCTACTTGAATTTGACTAAAAACATCTTCAACCCTTTTGAATCCAAGCCTTGGAGCTTCCAATTTTTGGCATGCTTCTCGAGGATATTGCTAAACCCTTATTCTGCTATAGATTAGGATTCACAGGAGAGAAATCTAAAATTTCTTAGCCTCTAGTGATCTCAATGCTGTGATCTTTGGAGCAAGGTTAGGAGATGAGAGAGAATATTGAGAAGAGAGAAAATTCAGACTTTCTTCACAAAGAACTTAAGAAAATTTGTCATTTATTGGTGCTGCCCTGTCTCAACAGCTTGTAGATGCAAATAACTGAAGAAAATAAGTCATTTCTTGATGCTACTCTATTAAGCATGTAGATGCAAAGAACTGAAGAAAATCAGTCATTTACTACTGCTGCCCTGTCTCAATAGCCTTTTTGTTGCTCTATCTCAACAGCCTGTAGATGCTGTTACTTGCTATTGGTTGGTCTTCTCCTGCCCCTAGTCGCCTCAAAAGGTTCTCCAATGGTTGCAAATCAGACCAACAATATCTCCTCCCTCTCTTGTAAAGTAAATACATTAAAAATGTCTCTTTGTAGCCTCTAAAGATTTTTTTCAGTCTTGCATGGGCATTTTTGACAAGTGGCAGCCTTCCCAAATGGTTTTTCCAGCATTATTCATAATATAATATTTAATTTTAGTCTTTAAATATTAAAAATTAATCTAATAATTATTTTGATGCCCTAAAAAATAATCTGACAGGCCAATAATTAAATTGGCTAGGCAACTTTAATTCCTGAGTGTCTTTGCACCATCTTTGACCATCAGAGTGGCATTAGGTACCATTAAATGTGACTTCTCTAGTGTCACCAACTGACACCTGTGGCCAAATGAATGATGAGGTTAATCCCAGTTACACCTCACATGTGCAATATTTACTTAACCATGTGATTAAAAATTAATCCACATGTTAAGTGAGGTTTTAAAAATACACGTTTTCATGACTATCTTCCCCCTTAAAATCCTTGCAATTGTCCTCAATTGCACTGCTAGATGCATCAAAAGCAAAAAAATAGATTGGAATTTCCACAAGGCATTATAGTTAACACAACATTGCGCATTGTTGCTCAACCATCCATATGCCCAACACATGTTGAAAATTACCAGCCAATCATAACATAACATAAGGCTCACAAAGAATCTTAAAAACATTGCTAGATTATCATGTGACGTGTCTATTTCTCACGAGCTCAACTCATCTGGTAAAACCAAACCATAGCATAGCATAACCAAGCATAAACCATGGCTAAAACATCAATGGTATCATAACATATGTTGTTGTCCATGGAACCAAATATAAACCATTGAAAATTGAGTATAATCTGATCATAAAGTGACCCCAAACTCATCACAAACTCATTGCAAAATTTAACCTGCAATCAATGCAAAAACCGATGCAAAATTGATCCCAAAAGTGACCATAAATGGTTCTCAAGCTAATAAAAAACTAAGCTGAAACTGATCATAAGCTGATGCAAAAGCATAGTTCTAGTGCCCAGGTGAAACTCATACTCATCTGCATACATCTCACAGTGACTAGTACACTAAATAATGACCTCATAGCAAACATACTATCAGTTCAGTACCTTGGATGCATGTTAAATACATCCGAGATCCACTCTATGTTAGAGTTGTTCAAAACTGGAGGAGTGGAAGTGCTACCTCCCCCTTGAGTATCAGGCAATACTCCGGATCCTTGCTTTGCTGAACCTGACGGAGCTCAAACTAAAGTCGGCTCTAACTAAAAGGCATCTAGGTGAAGTTGCAGCAATTGAGGATGGTCTGGCAAGTCATCCTCCTCCATCCATTTGGCATCCATTGGTGAGTAATTTTGAAATTTCAATAACTACCTCTTGGAAACTTTACCTTTGACCTTTCTTTCCTTATGTGCCAAAATCTTCTTGGGCACCAAAATCTCATCCAGCTTCTCAATCTCAGGCTAAATTTTAGCAGACATATTCTTTGGCATGAAAAGGCCTCAACAAACTAACATGAAAGACATTGTGTATCAACCAATGTGGAGGTAATTTCAACCGATATGCTACATCATTGATCTTCTCCAACACTTGGAAGGACCCATAGTATCTCATACTCAACTTTGGATACAATCTTTCTCTTCCTTTCATCTTTTTCAGCCTTGCTTTTTCAAAGCGCATCAATATATAATCACCCTCTGCAAATTGCAAAGCACGTCTGTGGCGATCAGCTGCCCTCTTTCGCTTTTCTTGACTTCTGAAGTGCATATTTTTTGCATAGGCTACATCCAAGTTTTCCACAAAACGATCAGTCTCAAAGATCTTATCCTTAGTTTGTTGAATAGGTGGTACCTTCTTGCCACTCTCAACCACCTCAAATGGAGCTTTGCTCGTAGAACTATGCATTGTGTTGTTGTACGCAAATTCAACCAAGGGCAAATACTACTCCCACTGCGTCTTGTGGTCTAAAACATAGCATCTTAGAAGATCTAACACTGTGGAATTCGCTTCCTCAGACTAACAATCTGTCTGTGAATGGAAGGATGATGCGAATTTCAGCGTGGTACCCATATTCTCAAACAACCCATTCCAAATTAAATTGGTAATCCGGGGGTCTCGATTTGTAATGATCAACTCTGCCATATCATGATACTTAAATATGTGTTGCAAAAACAATTGTACCATATGATCAGGCTTTATTTTCTTCCTCATCGGAATGAAATGGGCTTGCTTGCTAAACTTGCAAATGATAGTCCGTAACCAACCTTCCTTCCGTGGATGGGTGGTAAATCCCTGATTACAACTTATTACAGCAGCAAACAATTAATGCAAATTTGAAAATACAAATTTACCTATTGATCTTGGACAATGCATACCCGATTGGCCCCAAAATTGGCGCCCCTTTCGGTATTTCTTTAGCTTTATTGAAAAAGAAGTTGATTTACAATGGGATTCTCCCAATCCCTTTCGGTATTCCAACTCCCCTTGCTGTTCAAAATCACTAGCAAGTCTTTTATCTGATTTGCCCCTTGATTCGGGCAATCAATTGGCCTTCACTCGCTTTGATGGAGATGGAAAATACTCCAAATTCAATTATTTGCTGGTCCCTCCACTTGAATAGGCTAAAAACAGCTTCAGCCTTGTTGAATCCAAGTCTTGGAGCTTCCAATTTTTGCCACGCTTCCCAAGGCTATTGTTAAACCCTAATTTCTTCTGTAAATTAGGATTTACAGCAGAGAAATTTGCTTGGCCAATAATTAAATTGGCTAGGCAACTTCCATTCTCGAGTGTCTTTGCGTTATTTTTGACCATCAGATTGGCATTAGGTACCATTAAATGCCACTTCTCTAGTGTCACCAATTAACTCTTATGGCCAAATGAATGACCTAGGCCAACAACTGGCACTAGATACCACTGAGTATCCGTGCGTCATAACTTATAGCAACTTTTGCCTTTGATATCTCGTGATTTCCTCGGGTCCCGGGCTTGTAAATTTATTCTAATTCCAGTTACACCTCACATGTGCAACATTTACTTAACCATGTGATAAAAATAAATCCACATGTTAAGTGAGATTTCAAAAATACATGTCCTCATGATATTTGGCCATATCATCTACGAGTACTTTTGAAAGGTAGCTTGTGGTCAGCTTGTGCATGGATTGCTAGAACCCAGGTGTATGTTTTGCATTTGTGGCAAGTAGCATAGAGATGTGATTTCCAACAAGGCTTCAAGTAGGGCTAAGGAGTCCTTGGCATAGTTGCCAAGGGTTTATGAAATGGGAGGTATCAAATGGGTTTCATACGAGTTTTGTAAAATGTAAGAAACGGATTTTATTCGAGCTATTAGAAAGATGAAAGTTTATATACACATATTGTATGATGTAGAAAACACAGATTGACATTATTCATTATTCTATACAATGCAAATGAACATTCATCATAGCATTAATATTTACATGCATCATGGTCCACTATCCATACCCAACATCAACTTTAGTTGTAAAAGGAGCCATCAATATATGCAATCATTAGGAGTAAATCCATGATAAATGATGATTACAAAGTCCCAAGACATTTAGCGTATGGCATTTGTGAAAGTTGAAAATAGGTGTTTCATACGTTTATGAAATGCCTAGGTATGAAACAAGTTTCCTTACCTTATGAAACGGATTTCTTGTCAACTATGGTCCTTGAAGCTTGCTTCGATAGACCTATATGGACTGATGAGGAGAGAGTCCCTTAAGGGGGGTTTATTCTTTATACTAGTTGTTGATGATGTTAGTAGGATGACTTGGGCACATTTCTTGGAGTTGAAGTCTAAAGCATTCTCACACTTTAAGGATTGGTTAATCTTCGAGGACAACAAGTTTGGTAGAAAACTCAAGTCCTTGCGTTTTGACAAAGGAGGGGAGTTTGTCTCCAACGAGCTAGCTAGGTTTTGTGTAGATCGTGGCATTTAGCAAGAGTTTGCCAACATAAACACTCCTTAGGATAATGTGATATTGGAGTAGAAGAATTGGAATGTGATTGAGATGGCACGAACTGTGGCGGAGCATTGATAGATACCTCAATGTCAATGGGCCAAAGCAATGGCCATTATTGTCCACATCCTTAATTGATTGCCTACATTGGTTGTGGCAAATATGGCCCCTTTTCAGGCGTACTTTGGACAAAATCTGGATGTCTCATATTTTAGAGTGTTTGGGGGTGATGCTATGTTCACATCCCGAAGAAATAGAGAGATAAGTTTGAGCTGGCTTCCAAAAGATAGGTGTTCATGGGTTATAGCTTGCAATCCTAGGGATACATGCTTATGATTCCGTTCCATAGGAGGTATACACGAATTGAGATGTTTGGTTCGTGGAGTTTCCACCTATAGAGGGGGGTGTTGACTATCTCGTCCTTGGAGATCTGAGTGATAGTTGGACACATGAGTTAGTGCCTTTGGAGCCTATGTCTCTTGAGGCTCCACTGTCAATGGATGAGAAACTTGCTTCACCACTAGATTCACCGGTTGCGTTGGCATTGATAGATATTCCAAAAACTTCATTAGAGACAGAGCGGTAAGGGGAGTATTGGTCTCCTCCTTGTTGGCATGTGATACACTCTATGGTGAAGTGATTAAGGGAGTTCTTGAGGAGTTGCAATCATCGTAGGATGGCCTGCGGCAATCTTGGAGGAACTAGGCACATTCCATTGAGCTCGTGTATGCTAACTATTGTTTGATATCTCATGCCATACAAGATAAGGAGCCCACCTTTGTGAAGGAGGCTTTGCAGTAACAACATTGGAAGAAGGCTATGGAGCAGGTGTTGGGTGTCCTTGAGTGGAATGACACTTGGTATCTTGCACCTTGCCTCATTTATAGAAAGGTGATTGGAGTCGAGTGGATCTTTAAGCCCAAATACCATAATGATGGCACTATGGATAAGCACAAGGTGTGGCTTGTTGCAAATGGACTCATGCAACTATAGAAATGTTCGAGATGAGGGATATGGATAAGCACAAGACACGGCTCGTTGCAAAAGGATTCATGCAACTATGGATAAGCACTATAGAAATGTTCGAGATGAGGGATATGGGCCTTTTCCACTTCTTTCTAGATCATGAGATTTGGTAAGACTTTGAGGGGTATTTTCACCTCCTAGTAGCAGTATGTGTAGTAGCTTTGACTACTTTTGAGATTGAGGGATATAAGGCTATTACTACTCCCATGGATCCAAATTAGAAGGCTATGGTCCATGCAAATTTCTAGACGGCGGACGCTACCTGCTACAGGCAATTGATTGGGTTATTGATATGGCTTTTAAGTACTCGGATTGATTTGTATTTTCTTGTAGGTTTGCTTACAAGGCTCACAAGTGAACCCAAGCTGGTTCATTGGAAGGTTGTGGTAAGGATTTTGCAGTTCATGAGAGGGACCCTCGTTCTATGTATTTATTATCTAGTAGGCACAGGAGATTCATTCTTTTTTCTACAAGGCTGGAGCTTGGATGGATTCAAATTGGTGGATTCAGATTGGGCTGGAGATGTTGACTGCAAGAGATCAATGATAGGATAATACTTTACTTTGGGTGTAGGTGCTCTCTCTCTTGGAGTAGTAAGAAGTATCCCACAATTGCCCTATCATTTACAAAGGCGGAGTATAGAGCAACATCTTCTACCACATGTGAGACACTGTGGCTTCAAAGGTTGCTAGAAGAGCCTAGTTGTCCTCAAACAAGGCCTACTAAACGTAACACTCCATTGTGACAATGAGAGTTGCATTGTTTTCGCACGGAATCCCATATTCCATGCTAGGTCGAAGCACATCGAGATTCAATGCCATTTCATTTGGGAGAAGATTTTGGATGAGACCATTGATGTGGTGTATTGCAAGATAGAGGATAACTTGGCCGATCTATTTGTGAAGTCTCTTCTTTAAATTGTTCTTCGACAACACTCCAGATCCTTGAGCTTTATGCCACATCCAGGATTTGAGAGGGGGTGTTAGAGATTCAGCCATCCCTTGGACAGAGGCATAGGTAGTGTACTATTGTATAGTTAGCACTCTCGGGCACAATTATGCATCTCATGGGTATAGGTTGGACAGTTTCATGCAGTTGTTAGGTGTTTTTAAGCATTTCCGAGTAGTCAAACAGGCCACACATGCTATGAGGATGCCACATGGCATAGGCATTTATTGTGCAACATTTTATTCATTATTTAATTGCTGCAATTGCGTTATGCAGCAGTTGGCCAGTTATCTGATCATTTTCTTGATTATTTTATTGCCTATTTATAGGCTGGCTAGCCTTTGGTTATATCCACTTGTTTTTTTGGTGGAGAGAGAGATCATCTATAGTGGAGATACCCTCGATAGTCCTTTTACACATCTACCTTCTTCATTTCAGCATTCATTCACTGCAGATTTCTATGTTCTATTGTCTGTTTGTCTCTCCCTTTACTCTTTGTGTTTATTTTCTTTCAGTTTGGTCATATGCTTCCGCATTTGCTGCACTTTGACATCTACCCCGGTCTTAGAGACATAGGAGTTTGAGGTTAAGTATTCACCTTGCATAGTGTGCTTTTTGCATTGAGCATTGCATTTATTCATTATTCTTGATTCATCTTCTATGTTCATTGTCTCTGAGTTACCTCAACCCTAGTGAGTTCTTTTATCAATCTGTGTTTTGTCATATGATTGTGTTTGCTATCTGTAGATGAGTATTTCTTTACATCAATGTGAGTGGGAAATAGTGTTTGTTTCTAGCGAGGAGAGTGGGTCCTACCATAGTGCCTTGCTTTTGTGCCTCTTATCGTGTAGATCTTCCCCTCACCAAGTTTGAGTTTATTTCTTTTGGTGCTGTATGTAGATGTTTATTTGATCATTAAAATATTAGAATCCAAGATGATTCCATTTGTAAGACTCAGTTCTTAGAATAAAGAGTTGTTTTCTTTTGATTGCCTCAAATAAGTAAAGCGAATTTCATCACTTTACTAATATTTTTGTGTTTGCTCACCTTCATAAGAGCCTGATTTTCTGAATGCTATGTGGAATTCAACAATAATTAGTTCTTATTCTAAGTGTGGACCGGTGCTGTAGTAGCGTGATGAAAGGAATGTTGGAATGATGGTCATACCTCGCGAAATTCAGACCTTTTACAATATTTCTGCAATCACAATGCCCCTCCATGAATTCATTCAACATAAAGAAGTGTTTGAGCTGGTTCATAATGGAGCTACATTTCAGGTTCTTATTTCTCCCTTTGCCAATTTATGGTATGTATGTATGTATGCATGCATGTATGCATGCAATATGTATTTAAGAATGTAGTATGTATATTCATATGCATGCATGTACGTTGGCAGGTAGGTGGACACACACTAATGTATGTGTGCAACTTAGAAAATGATCTCATGTCCCCAATTCAGATGGATGGATGGATGTGTATGTATTTATGTATTCATGCACATGTTTATTTATGTATGTAGGCATGTAGGTTGATGCATGCATGTACATATGTACTTATACAATGATCTCATGTGCCCAAATTACAGATTGCAGGATTGGCAAATAATTCTTTTCTCAATGATGCGAAAAGCTTACGCTCGTGTATAGAACAACATACGGGCCTTGGTATTCATGTGCTAGAGGTGGCTAAGGTAGTAGATCTTTAATAAATACAAAACTTAAAGTTTAATTTGAGCACTTGCAGGGTCTTTAGGTGTTTGAGAGTTAGCTATTCATATGTGTTTTACCTGTTATAACATTTCACATTTGAAAGCCCTCTTATCCATTGTTTTTGTTGACAAATATTGACACAAAGCATGTAATAAGATTCATGCTTTGAACTCGTCACACACACATACTCTCCTTTTTTAGTGCTTGCTAAATTGCATGGTGCAAGAGGCATCTATTGCTTTCAAGTCAACTTCAAGGATTGCAACGAGACCCTTTAGTTGTCTCCATGTAGATGCCAAATACATCTCTCTAGCATGTGTGAACAATAGGTGATTTTATTTGATAGTACTCATGATTATATGATGGTTGGTGTTTTAATTCCTTGAAAGAGGGGCCTAGATGCTTTGGATGATGACTATTTAAGTTCCACCATCAACAAGGAGCGGATTCCCTAGTTGCATATGTTGTGTGATAGTTTGTGGCATTATGTGTGTAGTAGACACCACAATTGGGTCCTTAGTTGCTATGAGGCAAGTTACTTATTCCATTGAAACAATGGCAACTAGAGCTGATAATAGCAGAGTGATAGCTGAGCTTGTCTTGGGAGGGTTTTCCAAGCCTTCCTTTCATGAACTGGAATATAATACCTCATGAATTATTTTCATAGTTAGAGCTAGTTTTAAAAATGTGCAATCTTTACCATTTTGTTTTCAACATAAATTAATTTTTGGAATGTATATGCACATTGTTTATTAAAATAAACTAAGTAATAGGGACATTGCACATAAGTAGCACATACTCCTCTATGACCAACCCATGCACTTTCATAAAACTCACGCATAACTTGCAATTGCATACTAGCTTTGTCATAGATTACACACAAAGGAATTCTACCTCCCTTTTTAGTTCGATGATGGCTGGACAATAGATGGTGTGATGACATGGCAGCAGTTGCGTGAGGTTGGACAGCCACTCGAGGTGAGCTGCAAGCTGGAAATAGGGCACCCAATAATAGTAGAGAGGTTGTGGATTGGTGTAACCTGCAAAACAAGGATAGGTTGAATGGTGGGTGGCTTGTCTATTATAGATGTAGAAGGATTGTCCAAAATTAGGGTTTT
Source organism: Lygodium microphyllum (assembly GCF_053477565.2). Classification (NCBI taxonomy): domain Eukaryota; kingdom Viridiplantae; phylum Streptophyta; class Polypodiopsida; order Schizaeales; family Lygodiaceae; genus Lygodium; species Lygodium microphyllum. Next base: position 88,484,455 of record NC_141139.1, on the reverse strand, counting down.
GCTTATGGGATAGAAAAGCTCTCTAGGAATACATTTCTTTTTAATGAAATTTCATAATATGTAAGTTTTGGGGATGTTTAAAAGAATCAGTTTGTAATGCATTTTTAGGTCAACACCCCCTCTCAAGCCTAAAACTGGGACTAGAAAGGGACTGGAAGAAAAGCTCAAGCCCATTTTTACCCCAATGCATCCCACCCCAAAGCAACCAAGGCATCAGATAAAGGATGTACGTTGGTTGCCCAATGGCCTACCAAGACTATAGAGGCGATAGTTATCTTACTAAGAAAGCCCGAGTGATCATCCTAGAGAGGCCAAGGCATTAGACAAAGGGTGCTTGTTGGCTATGCAGTGGCCTACTATGATCCATAAAGGCGGATGGAACCACATTGAACTTTAAAAAAAAGAGGGTTTGATATAAGGTTTTTGTCCTATTAAGTAATTGTGCCCCAGGGGGAGAATGAAAAGGGATGGTTAGACCCAACATATCAGAAATTAAATAAGCTATCTCGACCACTCATGGCTGTTGATGACAAGGAAAAAGGGTGAAGAAGTATAGAGGTGTGGTGGTAAAGGAACCTTTGGTGGAAGCAACTCAAGCTATCCTCTGAGATGCTCTACACAACGAGAGAGATGTAAAGAGTGATATTGCATGATGAAAATGTGCATGTAGTAAGTTCCACTTGGATAGTGTCCCTTTTGGGAAATTATTCACTTGCTCAAGCATCCTTTTACAAAGATAATGATGATCATGCAATTCAAAGGGAGATACAATAGGAAAGGGAGATTGATGTTGAGAACAAATGCCAAAACTTGTAAAATACTAAGAAAAGGTAGAAACCCTCTCTCAACCATGGATGTGTGTGAGTGCAACAGTAGAAGGAACACGAATAGAGAGACAAATGAATAGAGGGAGATTGCAAGAAAAGAACAAAGAAATCTGCACTAAACAAGGAAATAATGTTGAATACAGGAGGAGGACCGATCAATCCTTGCACGCAGCTCATAGTATTCGTGAGGGCACCAAATTAGGTTGGTGATGAGGGCGACAGTGGAGATGGAGGAAGATGACGGAGTCAAAGTGTGCACCTACCAAGGAGGGAGGAAGATAGAATGAATGATTTGTCAACTGAGTGGGAAAGTCTATAAATAGTCAAATATCCCCAAATTTGACTGATCTGAAATCTGGGATCAAAGTATGGCCGACTAGCACTTAATGCTGGTAAAATGCAAGAACATATCAGAAACATCTTGGAAAGGGTAGACAATGTCCAACAAGTGAGATAGATTGTCAAATGCAGAAACTGCTCGGGAAATGTGCACAAAATCCCGACTGAAGGAGAAAATGCATTGAAAGGCAATAAACTGAGTGCTCTAGAATGAGCTACCTCCTCCGTCAAAACAAGTGATAGATAGGTCAGATTTCCTAAAGTCCTCGTCTGACTCTTGACTAAGATTGAGGCTCATAAGCATGAGATGACAAGGCATGACAAACATGATTGCTAACATCCCCTCTCAGATCTTGGATGTAGCAGAAGGCCTAGAAGAAACAAATCATGGGGTGGCAAGAGGAATGCCAATGTCGGTGAAGTCTATCAATGTAGAGTGCTGATGAAGAAGCTCCTCATGATCCAGGGAAACCCCCTCTAAAACACTAGGGGCTAGGGAATCTACAATTGCATCACTGAGATCGTCCCCCTCTAAAAGGGTTGAGGGGCACGAGGGAACCATCGGAGGAGAGGGTGGGCCCTGGGGGATGGGGAAGGAACTTGTGGAATAGATGGTGCACAAGTGGGAACGGGTGTATCAATAGACAACTGCCTTGAAGGACCTTGGATAAGAGAAGGGGAATGGAGCCAGTAAAGCCCGCTCTCTTGTCAACCTGTCGTGATAACAATCATTGTAGAAGAATCCTCAATACAACGGCTTGCTCGGTGAAGACAACTTGGGTACCAAGCCTAGTAAGGCCATAAATTGAGAGGAGTGGAAAGCCCAAGTCCGGAAAATAAAGGGCTTGTGAAAGGGAGCTTGAAGTGCTATTGGGAAACAAAGACAAAGTGTCAACACCACAAATAGGCACTGATACAATATCACCAACAGTGATTGACCCCTTAGAAGGACATAGATCTTGCAATAAATCACCTTATGGGGTCATATGACTAGAAGCTTCACTATCAACCAGCCAAGGCCTCTCAGAAGATGAGGCAACCATTGAAGAAGGCTTCTCCAAGTCAACAATATGAAGGAACATTGACTCACGGGTAACCATTGGAGTAGAGGTAGAAGGCTCAGATGTTTTAGCTCCATCCTTCGCTCCTAGATGAAGGTGAGGGTACTGTTAGCAGTCGTGTGTCTTGTGTGGTCATCTCTTGCCTATGAGCCTCAGTTTGAGTCAAATGAGGACATTAGGAGCTCTGACATTGTATTTTTTTGTCATTTTATGTGTTTTAGACACTTTAGATGGATGGCACATTAGTGCATTTCTTTTTGTGCACTTTCGGCTATTTTTTAGGGGTTTGATCACATTTAGGGTTTTCCCTCTTTTTCGTCTATATATAGGTAGCCTGCCCTCCCACTTTTATTATCTATGATCCATCATTGATCCTTTGTGATCAGCAAGCCTTCATTCTCTCATCCCCTTGCTACCGTCTGGTGCCCACCCTGATGCATAGAGCTGCGTGTTGGGGCTGACCGTTGCAGCCTTGTACCTTCAGCCATTGCAGTCACATTGTTCCTTCTCTCTCTTGCATCCTCTCTATCTCCTTCTTCTCTTTGTGTTCACTTTCCTCTTTCCGTTGCACACTCTCACATGGTATTAGAGCCACACATGGGAGCTGGAGATCCTGAAGAGGAGCACTTTGTTCCCGGTTCCAGTCATCTTCATCGCCAACTTTGGGGGCAGCACATCTGTGTTTTGCCTCATCCATTGTTGGGAAGCCTTTTGATAGGGTGGGCAGCCTATTTCCTAGTCTGCAGATCTGCGTTTTGCAGGCTGCCCTTTAGTCCAGTGCTATTTACAGGCAGGCGGCAGCTCCTAACTGCTGGCAGATCCTTTGTAGGTGCAGGTGGCCCATTTCAAGGAGCAGGCACCTCATTTTCAGGTGGAAAGCCACGTGTACTTCCTGCGTTTAACAGCTTGGAGTCTGCCCCTGAGCTGGGTGGCATCCTAGCCTGGGTGGCCTGTTTACAGACAGCCAAATTCGCCTTTTGTGCAGGATACATTATTTCCAGGCCAGGCAGTTACTTCTGCAGATAGGGCGACCCCATTCCAGGCTGACAGATGGTAGACCTCTGTGTTTGTTGCGTCTTCCTGCTGAGGGTCTTCCCCTCACCTGGACAGCACCTCAGCACTCTGCGTAACCCCGTCTGCAGGCTGGACAGCCTGTTTATCTGGTGGCTAGACTTCCCTATTGCTGCGTATGGTGGATCCATCTTTGTTTTGGGCTGGGAAACCCTTTTGGGTTCTCAGATCATCATTTACAGAGCTTACAGCTTGTGCTTTCAGTCAGCATTCCTTCCCCGCATCCATTTCTCCCTTCCTACCTCGGATACTCCCCATCTCCATCAATCTTTTCGATCCATCATTGATCCTTCACAATCAGTCAGCCCTCCTCATTCTCTCATCCCCCTACTACCATCTGGTGTCCACATTGATACGTAGAGCTGCGTGTTAGGGCTGACTGTTGCAGTCTTGTGCCTTCAGCCCATTGAAGTCACATTGTTCCTTCTCTCTCCTACGTTCTCTTTGTCTCCTTCTCTCCGTGTTCACTTTCCTCTGTCCATTGCGTACTCTCACAGGTACTTCCAACATAACATTTCTCCTTTGGATGTGCCCCCTTCCCACAATATTGGCATTTAGGCTTATTTGAATCGGAGTCGGAGCTTGAAGAACTCTCTTCTCGTTTAGCTTTAGACTTCCCTTTCTTCTTCTTGCCCTCCCTCCCCCAAACACCCCCCCCTTCCCGATGAAGGTGCAACAAAAGCTTTGGTGGAGGTGGTGGATCCTTTGGTAAACTCTTTGGCGTGCTCGTCATGCTCCAAAACAAGTGGGGCAAGCTCCTCTCATAGAAGCTTCTCACGGGTCCTCGATGTAAGAAGGCTGGTGTAGAAGACATCAAACCGGGGAAATGGTAGCTGAGTCAAAAGAATCATAGCCATATCGTTTGAAGAGATCATCTTGCCAAGGGACACAAGCTCATCCCGCATATCCTGCAACCTATTGATATGATCCTTCATGGAAGGAGAATCCTCAACAACAAGCATTTGTAATTTCTTCTTGAGAGTAATCCGGTGGGCAAATATCTTCTGATGGTACAAAGAAGCAAGCTTTGTCCACACTTCCAGTGCTTTTTGCAATTTGTGCACATGCACTAGGATAGAATCCTGTGAGCTCATAAAGAGGAAAGATCAAGCTCTGGAGTTGAGCCACTCCAGAAGGCCGCACGGTCCATTGATGATCCATCGGTAGGATCCTTCATTGGATGGGAAATAGGGTGAGTAATAAACTCCCAAAGATCAAAGGTATTAAGGATACGCTTCACCTTACATGACCAACGTGAGTAGTTTGAACCATCAAGTCCATCCTCTTTGGGTAAAGAAGGGAGTACGGGTACGTGAATAGAGGGTGCCATGGATGGCATATAGAGGCGAGCAGAACGGGCCTTTCATGAGACACGGAGAGAACAAGGAGGAGAGGGTTCCCGAACAAATGGGCCATGTGACCTTAGTTCTTCATGATGATCCATGTGATAATTCCTTTGCTGTTTGGAGGAGTGTTGAGAAGGCTACTCATCGGTATCATGAAAGCCACGAAATTGGTTGTTAGACATTTTTAAAATCGTGCAAGATACCCAAAAGAAATTTGCGTTTGGGCAATAGACAGCTCCGAAATTGGAGAAAATGGCTACAAGATCACAAGGAAGTCAATGTAGAGGATTCACTTGGGGGAGAAATATTGCCGCCTACACAAAGAAGTTGTTGCCTTGAAGAAAGCTGTGTTTTCAGCAAAACGCTGATGTTGTAAGGCTGTCTGGTAGTCTTTGGGGTGGTCTTCTCGGCGAGAGATAAACTCTATCTCTTTGTTAGGTGATGGTACCATGTGAGTATGCAATAGAAGAAGGAACATGAACATAGAGATAAAGGAAATGAGAGAGATTGCAAGTAAAGAAGAAAGAAATCTGTATTGACAAGGAAAGAATGTTGAATATAGGAGGATTGATTAGTTGCTCCATACAACCCACACTGTCAGTGAGGACACTAGATCAAGCTAGTGATGACGGTAGCACCGGAGACGGAGGAAGACGATGAAGTCGGAGTGTGCACTTGCCAAGGAAGGAGGAAGAAATGGATGAACGATTTGCGATTGAGTGGAAAGGCTATAAATAGCCAAATACCCCCAAATGTGGTGGACCTAAAATTTGGGGCCAAAATATGGCCGACTAGCATTTAATATTTGTAAAATGTCAAAAAATCTCAGAAAAATACTTGGAAAGGGTGAACAATGTCTGATAGGTGAGATGGATTGTTGAATGCAGAAACTACCAGGAAATGTACAGAAAGTCTGAACTCAAGGAGAAAATGCATTGAAAGGCAATAAACGGAGTGCTCTAGAATGAGCTACCTTCTATGTCAAAACAAGTGATAGATAGGTCAGAGCTCCTAAAGTCCTTGTTTGACTCAAATTGAGGCTCACAGGCAAGAAATGACAAGGCATGATAAACATGATTGCTAACAAGATGTCGATACTGAAGGAGGGAGAGGAGCGTGATATATTGGCCTTTGTATAGTGTTGAGAACCATGATGAATCTAATGATGATGATAGATTTGATACCCCTTAGCTAGAATAGCCAAAGGAGAATCAACCATCTAGATATGTGGAACCTGCTTGTACTCAATCTCGGGAGATGGCTCCAATACTGACCCAGTGGTGTAGGCAAGTATGGATCTCAATCTTGGGAGATGGCTCCATGTTAGTAAAACGCAAGGATAGCAATCCACCATGCAAATAGATCGAATGAATGAAGGAGGAAGACTTGACCCTCCCCATTTGGAAGAGCGAAAAGTCAGCTGCCAAGGTTGTTGAGAGGTGCTTGCACCCGATCTAGGGACAACGAGGCTCCAATGGTGACCAAGTGTCGTAGACATGCTTTAAACTCGACCTCAAGGGATGGCTTCGATGCGAGCCAAGGATATGAAGGCACAACCACCAAGGTAGTTGTCATGAGGACATGTATTTTTGAAACCTCACTTAACATGTGGATTAATTTTTAATGACATGGTTAAGTAAATGTTACACATGTGAGGTGTAACTAGGGTAAGAGTAAATTTACGAGCTTGGGGCTCCAGGAAATCATGGGATGTCAAGGGAAAAAGTTGCTATAAGTTATGTTGCACATGTACTTGGTGGTATTTGGTGCCAACTGTTGGCCTAGGTCATTCATTTGGCTATAAGTGTCAGTTATGGTGATACTAGAGAAGTGGTGTTTAATGGTGCCTAATGTCAATCTGATGATCAAAGATGACAGAGAAACACTTGGGAATGGAAGTGCTCTAGCCAATTTAATTATTCGTCATTCAGATTATTTTTTTGGACACCAAAATAATTATTATATTAATTTTCGGTATTTAAAGACTAAATATTAATATTTATTCATGGATAATATTGGAAAACCATTTGGGAAGGCTACCATTTGGAAAACTTGCCCATGAAGGTTGGTGGAAGGTTGAAGAAGAGAAAAAACGTGACCATTATGCTGTTGTGAATCATGGGACTGTTTTTCCTGCACTTTCCAGAAAGAGCAGGTTGGTTGCAGGTGATGGCTCTTACGGACCCGCAAACTGCAGGTGACAGCATCTGGGCTGCTAACAACAGCAGCATTTATCGCAGGTGACAGTGGGGAGAGGGTTTCCAATAGCAGGTGACAACATCTACAGTCTGTTGAGATAGGGCAGCAGCAGTAAATGATTGATTTTCTTTAATTCTTCACAAAGAAAGTTTGAATTTTCTCTCTCCTCAACATTTTCTCTCATCTCCGAGCCTTTCTATGGCCTTCTTTGAAGATCACCGCATTGAGATTACTAGAGACTGAGAAATTTCAGATTTCTTTGCTGTAAACCCTAATCTGCAGCACAAATTAGGGTTTAGCAGTAGCTTGGGCAAGTGTGCTGGAAATTGGAAGCTCCAAGACTTGGATTCAATAGGGGTGAAGCTGTTTTCAGTCAACTTCAAGTGGAGGGACCAGCAAATTAATGAGTTTGGGGAATTTTCCATCTCCATCAAAGCCGGTGAAGGCCAACTAATTGTCCGAATCAAGGGTAAATTAGATTAAAGACGTGTTGGTCATTTTGGATAGCAAGGGGAGTTGGAATACCGAAAGGGATTGGGAAAATCCCATTGTACATCAACTTCTTCTTTAATTCAGTTAAAGAAATACCGAAAGGGGCACCATTTTTGGGACCAACAAGGTGTCCATTGTCTAAGATTATGAGGTAATTTGTATTTCTTAGTTTTGTAATAAATGTTATTGTGTAACTAAGTTGTAGTCAGGCAATTACTACCTATCCATGAAAGGGAGGCTGGTTTCAATAGCAGTCCACTTGTCATGAAAAGTTAACGAACTAGTAGTGTAGGAAATGATGGTTAAATGATAAAAAATACTTGAGTTGAAAGGAAAGAAAGACGGGTGTCAAGATTAGAAAAAAACACCCAAGACTTGATCTTGAGAGAATTGATACTATTTCCATCTCCATGTTAATGGAGGTAATATTCACCAAGGCAGGAACCGGAAAACCAAACCTTCAGTCTAGGTAGGGCTTGCAAAGGTTGTCCTAAATTGAAATACCAAACCCAACATGTAAGCATCAATAAAAAAATTGACATACTAGATGTTTCATAGATGCTTTAGATGTTGTGAGAGTGAGATGCAACAAAACTGAATGAAAGAAGAAAGTGTGCAGCGTAAGACTTCAAAAAGAATGGCTAAGCTTAAAGAAAGCTAGTCTAAGATCTTAAGGATGACTTGGGACTTTTAAGAGACTAGCTTGGGGGTAGGTAATTACCAAACCAGCTAGAGATGTTATGAGGCATTGACTAAGATGAAGATCTAGGATCCATTGCACCTGTGGCCAGCCATCGTTGAACACAGATACTAGGGGGTGGAGAGTGCTACCTCCTTGGGGAAGACCCCCTCTCAACCTTCTTAGAGTGGCATTATCACTATTAGAAGGAGCCGAGGTTGGTTTGGGAATGGGGAGTGGATTTAGCTTTGGAATGAGTAGAAGGCCCTTAGCTGTGGTTGAGGTGATTTTGGATGTGGCTCTAAGAACCTTGGCCTTTGAGCGACAATTGTCATCTACATGGCTGGGTTTCTGGTAAAAATGTATAAAACCTATTCTTTTGAGACAAGAAGTGCAAGGAGGGTCTTATTGAGGGTGTGAATGTACCTCTCTCTTTTGAGCATTAGATGGGGATTCATGCGTTTGAGCAACCGAGGAGGATGGTGCAGTGTGCAGGAGGAGGATTCCCCACATAACAAGACTAGAGGACATAGAGTAATGCACTTGCATGTGTGTCTAACGCACATGCACTTGCATTTGTGTCTAATGCACAGTGCTAAAGGGTGGTATTTGTGCTAATGATATGCTAGGGTGTAGAGTGATATAAGTGCCTAATGATGGCCTAAAATCAAGATGTGCAACAAAGATAATGCGTAGTAAGACTATATAACCTAATGTAGGTCTAAAGAAAGGGTCTAGATTGAAAGAAGAGGAATCTTAATGTGAAGTGAAATTGGGAGGGAAGGATGGGAAATTTGAAGGTGAATGGGAAGCATCAAACTCATACTCAAATGAAATAGAGGATGAATGATTACCTTGTGGAAAATCTCTGAACATAGAGTTTTGTTCAAATCCATATCGGTATCAATTTGGGCATCCATGATGAGTCGTTTCTTGCATAATTGAAGGAGTACTATTGAAAAAAAATAGACAACACACAAAAATGGATTATGCAAACTTGCGATTGGGCTTGATTGTGAAGAGTTTGAACTTTCGGTTGTGTGCAGAGTGGATAGTTTTGTCCTCAACAGAGAGGTGATTAGTCTTGTCATTGGAGTGCTACAATTGAGACGTACATTCTAAAGAAGAATGAGACAAAGAAGAGCTAGGCCATTGTGAATGATCCCTAAAAGAAAAAGCTAAAGCGCAATAACTCAGACAATAACGCAAAAATGCAAAACCCAAAAGGCAAAACACAAATAGGAACAAAGAAGAAAGAGAACTTTGAAGTGAATGAATCAATGTTGTACATGATCGAAAGCATGGACAAAATACTCGAGCATAGAGCTGTCCAACAGTTGTTGGCTATTGTGGGAGCAAGTTGAGGGAGTAGTTGGACTGTGACATCCATCAGAGACAGATTGAAGTTTTGTAATCACGAGTCAGACCTATAAGAGTGCTGAATCTGGAAGGACAGCAGACTGATAACCCAAACACAAAAGTTTGGGGACTGAAATCTGGCAAATGCAACAAAAACCACCAGTTGGAAGCTGAAAACTGATCACTAGAGCTGATAATAGTAGGGTGACAGTTGGTAGGGATGTGTGCTGATGCAAGTTGCCTACAGAACAGCAAAATGAAGGCTGAAACTTGTTGCCTGAATACTTCTGTGGGTCCTTGCAGGCTTAATACACAACGGAGATGTTCGACATTTCTTGGCAGCAAGGTGAAACTAGCCTTCCTCCTCAAATAGGGTGGTACTAACCTGATTTAACAATAACTACAGCAAGCATAAAATTCACGTAAATTGAAAATGTACACTTTACCACTTTAATCTTGAACATTGGACACCTTGTTACCCCAAAATTAGTGCCGCTTGCGGTATTTCTTTATCTTATATTGCAAATGGAAGGAGTAGAAGTGAGATCCTCTGATCTTCTTCGCTAATCCAAGTGCCTCTTGTTGTCAAAATTAACGAGTAAGCTTCCAAACCAATTCGCCCCTTGGTTTCCTTGGGGATTGGCTTTCACCTTACTCCTTGAAAGACAAATTTGGCAAGCCTCCAAACTAATTTGCCCCTTGGTTTGCTTGGGGATTGGCCTGCACCTTACTGCTTGAAAGACAAATTCAGCCCCAAATCTGATATTGGCTGGCTAGCCTCTTGAATCTTCTTGAAATTTCCTAATTTTAGTTATAAATTAGGGTTTACAATAGAGATTGATTGAAATCTCTTCCTCTGATGGCTCAGACTGTTGGAAAATGCTAAGATAACTTGAGAGATTGGTTGGGGGATAAGAGAGAATACTGTAGAGAGAAATTTCAAAGTTTCATCATGAGAAACATTGAAAAGTTAGTTGATGTCACTTGCTCTTGGAGGGTTGCAAACTGTTGTCACATGTTGTAGGACTGATCCGTGGTAGCTGCAAATTACATTAACAGCCTCTCCTTGCTTTCTAATAACCTTCTTCTCTCTCATAATGGTTGGAATAGACTTCCACCAATACCTAAAAACGTTTTTTCCACTTGCATAGGCAAGTTTTGCTAAGTGGCAGTCTTCTAATCTCATTTTCTAGCATTATTAAGCTTATTAAATTAAATTTTAGAATATTAATTTGGAAAATTAATTTAATAATCATTCTAGTGCTTAAAAAATTAATTTCACCAACCAATAATTAAATTGGCTAGGCAAGTTTTTCTTCCAAGTATCCCTAAGTAGTTATTGATCCCTAGATTGGCATTAATTAATTAATTAATGCGTAGTCTCTAATGTCACCATCGACATTAGTGGCCAATAAATTAGTCTAGATCCAAATGTGATATTGGGTACCGTCTAGTACTTGTCAGGCATAAGTTATTATAACTTTTGCCTTTGGCACATATCTGATATCTTAGGGTCTTGAGTCCCACGCTGTGAAATAATTAACTTGCACCTCACATGTGCAAGTCACATTAGTACATTTGATTAACTTTTAATCAAATGCTAAGCAATGCACTAAAATTTCATGTCCTTGTGACACAAGGTGGCAATAGGAAAATGGGTGTAAGGTATTGGAACCAATGTGGCTGCAGTTGATAATGGCCGGACAATAGATGGTGATGGTGTGGTAGTGGTTGTGTGAGGTTGGACAACCGTTTGAGGTGGGCTGCAGGCTGGAAACAGGGTGCCAATAGTAGTAGAGAGGTTATGGACTAGTGCAACATGCAAAACAAGGATATGTTGAATGGTGAGCAACTTGTCCATTTATAGATGTAGAAGGATCCTCCCAATTAGGGTTTTGCTTATGGGACATAGAACTCTAGGAACACATTTCTTTTTAATGAAAGTTTGGCCCCCCCGCGCGAAAAAAGAAAAAAGGAAAAAATTTTAGGAGTCAAGCACATAAAACCAAAACAAGGAGGAGAAGAAGAAATCAAGAACATGAATGTGCATGTTTATTTATTTTGGGTCTCCTAGAAGGTTGGGTTCTTACTCAATATGTGTAGGAGTCAAGATGTTACTTTGTTTTGTATTAAATTGAGATATAAGAAGTTCCTTTTAGTTGTACTGTAGATTGAGGAGCTGTTGCTGAATTTTGTGTTCATCAACTAGATTAGACAACACAATTTTAGCAAGCTAGATAAGAGTTTGATATGACATTATGTCACCAAACAATCTTCGAAGCTTGAGCTATTGAAGCAGTAGATAATGCATGATAGGTCAATCCTTATAATGGTCCATATAAAACATGTTGGGTGGCTTTATATGTGCAAACTGACATGGCTAAAGTAGCATTAGAAGAAAAGTGACATGGCTAAAGCAGCCTTAGGACAGAAAGTGACATTTGGCTTGCTCTGTATGTGCAAAGTGGGATGGCTAAAGTAGCATGAGAAGAAAAAGTAATAGTAGTTTCTCTTTGCAAATGTAGGAGCGGCTGAGCAACATGCTTTATGTGGGTCTTACAGAGATGTTGGAAGAATCTGTTACAGCGTTTGGCCAAATAATTCATGCAAGATTGTTCCAAGAGAAAACTCCATTCAACAAATCCTTTGGGATACTCCAAAATGGTCATATGCAAGGTTTTCAAAATCAAACATGTAAGGACTTCTTTTGCAATACATAATCTGGTTAGTTATGAGTAGGACTATTATAGGCTTTTAATGTGTTTGGAATTTTGAATAATAGGGAGCACAACTGCTAGCATTGGTAGCAGTGCCTTGGGATTAGATTTTTGTGATAGAACCAGCAGTGTCGGTAATGAGATGTAAGCAGAGAAATGAATAAAATATTAATGTCAATGTTGTCTCAACTCATGACTTGAAAGACATTTATTTGTGTACTCTTTGAGGTATGGACATTGCTTGAACTTTCTCTTGCCTTTGTGTGTTGTCTTGGAGACATAGTCATTGCTGAACTTTCCTTGCCTATGCAAGATTAGGGTTTCCAGTGAAGACTAGGCAAAAACCACCATCATGAATAACACGTAAACCTAGATCTGTGACTAAGTTGGTCTGTTTGGGTTTTGCAGTTGCTGAGTATCTTGAACAGTTCAAGCTAAAGCCAACTCAATGTCTGAAACACCGAATGAAAGGCTTGAAAGTGGAATGCAGGGTTGTAACTTTTGTTTGAAGGCCTCAAGGAAACAGCAAGATCCCTTTATAATTGAAAACAAAGATGTCCAAGGTTCCTCACAGCTTGAACATCATGTCTGCTACTGTTGCCACCATTTGCCCTTCAATGTCTGGATTGCAACCATTCAATCTATCTCTTGATTAGAGATAGGAAAAGGCCTCAATCTAATTTGTTCAATATACTTTTTTCAATCACCCAAGGGTCCTCTTTAAGAGCAATGTTGTCAAAAAGCAATAAATTCAAATATGGTTTCCGTATTTGTGTGGAAACGTGTTAGAATTTGCAAATTCTTGGCAGTGCCCAATGTAATTTGTGTGGTGTGGACACTTATTAAAGTGTCAATGCAGGGTGTGTACACCTAGTGCCTTAGGACATTAAAGTAGTGACACTAGGCTCTAGAGTAAATAAACTTAACTCTAGTTAGTTGGTGGGAAGTGTGGTTAGGTCAAACTTAGACCTAAACCTTAGTTGTACTTTCATCTATCTTTTCAGTTTTGTAAGTAAGTACACTCTCTCGTTTAGTTCACACACTATCATTGTCTACTGTTTCTTGTTTCCCTTCTCCATAGCGAGGTGGCTTTCACACTTGGTGTTAGAGCACTCGATCCCCATTGCCGTTGGTTTTTGTCTGCGAGGAGCAAAAAGAGGAGTTGTTGGAGTGCCGCTATTGTTCAGTTGTCCATGAAGGAGGAGCTTACCTGCGCTGCCTAGCTGATAGCACCATCCAGGCCAATACCTTTGCTGCTCCTGCTGCCTGTGTCTTGCTGCCAGCTCGCCTGGCCTCAGCCAGTTGTGCCTGTCTCTGCAAGCTGCCGTGCAATCCTGTAGCAGCGCCCACTGTGCCCACCACCCTGTCACCTCTGCCAGCAGCACACTTGCTATTCTCGCTGCCTGCTGCCATTGCAAGTAGCACTACTGCCCACCCGCCTGTCTTGCGTGCCACCACAGCCATTGGTTGCTGCCTCTATGTTGTACAGCACTGTTGCTTGTGCCTCTAGTTTGCCACCGAGCTGCCGCCACTGCCAGTTTGCCCGATAGCTGTTGACACTTTGAAGTTCATTGACACGCTTCTGAAGGAGGTAGAAATACCTGCAAATTTAGGGTTTCTGCCTGATTCAAGCTCCTGTGTGTACATCTTCACTGAATTTGCAAATGTTGCATAATTCCTTTGATATTTGTGTGAGAAATTTGAGGCTTTTTTGATTTTTGGGGTCTTGCATGCATCTCAAGTTGAAGTCCAGTTGCTGGTTGCTGTTTATGCACATCCTGCAGTGACATTTCACCAAATCCTAAGGTTGTAAGTATAAAATCTGTTCAATTTCTCAAAATTTTATCGAAAATTTGGAGCTTTTGCTTGGTGCATATCCCAAGACAGCAAACAAGTGCATCAACTAACATTCAATTGCTGTTTGGATCAGATTTTGGCAGAATTTTTTTTGGAAATTTGGGATTTGCAGCATTAAATTGCTGAAATTTCTATTTGGCATGTGTTCCAATGCAATGGCAGTGGTACAGCAGTGTATTGCTGTGCATTGCAGAGTTGGTACTGTTTTGTGCAGTCTTGACACACATTTTGAGGCACTTAGTTTTGGTACTTGCGTTCATATCCCGTGTTGGGATCTTGGTACTCGTGAGAGTACATTTTGCACTTCAGTTTGGAAGTGTTTGTTTGTACTTTGTGCACTTTATTGCAATGATGGCTCAGCAAGGTCACAATGACCATAGCAACATTTTGGGTGTCCTTATTGAGGAGGATAAATTGGATGGCACCAACTACTCCTTGTGGAGTTTTATGGTGCACAATTTGCTTGTTGCAAAGGGTCTTTGGGATTTTGTGATTGACGATTCAGCTCGACTAGGAGGGTTTGCATCTCAAATGCCTCAAAGAGGGACTAGAGGACAACAAGCTACCCTTGCTGCTGCCCATATGTCCCCTATAGAAGAACAAAGAAAAGAGGACTCCAAGGATGCACAAGCTTTATCTTTGATTGCTCTTTCAGCCAAGAGGGCAATTATACATCATATCCGGTCATGTAAGATCTCAAAGGTAGCTTGGGATATCCTTGAGTAGATGTTTGTAACATGCAATGAGGCTAGAATCTCTTACTTAAGAAGAGGATGGGCCAATGCACACATGGATGAGGGTGATGCTATGACAAATCACCTCACTTTATTGTAGCACTGGCTAAGCAAGGTCATAGTAACCATAGCAACATTTTGGGTGTCCTCACTTAGGAGGATAAATTGGATGGCACCAACTACTCCTTGTGGAGTTTTATAGTGCACAATTTGCTTGTTGCAAATGGTCTTTGGGATTTTATGACCAGTGATTTAGCTTGACTAGGAGGGTTTGCATCTCAACGCCTCAAAGAGGGGTTGGAGGACAGCAAGCTGCCCTTGTTGTTGCCCATATTGCCGCCAAAGAAGAACAAAGGAAATAGGACAGTAAGGATGCACAAGCTTTATCTTTGATTTCTCTTTTAGTCAAGAGGGTAATTATACCTCATATCCGGTCGTGTAAGACCTCAAAGGTAGCTTGGGATATCCTTGAGCAGATATTTGTAGCATGCAATGAGGCTAGAATCTCTTACTTGAGAATGAATTGGCCAATGCACACATGGATGAGGGTAATGCTATGACAGATCATCTCACTTACATTCAGGATTTGAGAGAGCAATCGTTGAATATCGATGAGGCGCTGACCGACGATGAGATGATTAACGTCACCATGAACTCACTTCTAGAGTCTTACCTTGGGTTTCACACTTTACTGAATTTGTCTTTGAGGGGGGACACAGCAGCCCCTTAGATTTGTGAAGTTGATCGGCCTCTTGTTGTAAGAGAGACATACTCGGAAGAATGTTGCTATTATGAACAAATACCTTAATACAAAAACTCATAACACAATCGAATGACAAAGCACAAATTAATAAAAGAACACACTTAGGGTTAGGGTAACTCATAGACAATGAACACAATGAATAAGAAATTGAATGAGTCTGAATAATACAATACTCATGCAACAAACATACTATTCAATGAAGAATAGTAACTCCTGTGTCTCAAGGACAGGGGAAGAAAGTATGAGATGGAGAATGTGTTGTCCTCCGATGGATACCGAATCGCAACAAGCCGGCCTCTAACAATGTCTGACAGCAACAAATGCAGCAGTGGGCAGCTAGATCGGTGTCAAATAGGTAAAAGAGAGAAAATCTGCAAACGTAGCAGGTTGATGATGATGTGGTAGTCTATTTGCAGCAGCCTGATTAACAAAACGCATATATGTGATGATGTGGCGTTCAAAATGGTAGCCAACTGATTAAAACACAGCTGTGGGAGATGTTGCTAGTAGTAGACGGAGTGTCAAATGCAGCCTTTAGATGAAGGTGGACAATAGGCGGCAACAGAATGAGGAGAGGACAGCGAGAAGGCTGCAAACATGCGCCAGATCTTTGGCTCAGATGTCGTCCGCGAATGGGGTGTGGGCGGCAAAGCAATAGCACTAGCAATTTGAAAAAACGAGATTGATTGAGTAGGACGCTTGTCTATTTATAGAAAGTGGAGGGCCTCCCAAATTAGGGTTTGCATGTGGGACATTGGAACTCTTTAGGACCATGTGGGGTTGTTTAGTTAAAGCTATTGTATTTTTAGCTCAACACCCCCTCTCAAGCCCAAAATTGGAACCAAAAAGGGATTGCAAACAAAACTAAGACTCTTTTTATTTCTTTTATCTGAGGACTCCCACCCCAAAGTAGCCAGGCCATTGGGCAAAGGGTGCAGGTCGGCTGCCTAGTGACCTACCAAGACTATAGAGGCGATGGTTATCTTACGAAGGAAGTCCAAGTGTTCAACCTAGAGAGAACAGAGCATCGGAAAAAGGATGCTTGTCGGCGACCTAATGGCCTACCAAGTCTGATGCAAACACTGGATTTTTTTGCCTTTTCTTTTTGGATGAGGGTTTTTGTTTTGTTTTTCTAAAGATATTGTTAGAATTTGCCGATTCTATGGGGAGTGCCCAATGTTTTAGCTAGTTGGTTTGTAGTGTGAACACAACTACATTAATAAGTTGTGTCATCACTTCTAGAATTAAATTAACTCTAGTTGAGTTACGGGTATGTCTAACTTACTTAAGACCTATTGTACTTTCATTCTATCATTCTAGCACTTACATCTTTTGAGTGTGGAAGTGCTGCCCACTCTTGCTCATTGTCTTGTGTTTTCTCTCTTTCTCACTTCCTTCATTTCCAACATTTGTTATTAGACCAACTTTACGTGCGGATCCTGAATAGCTACTGTTAGCTAGTGCCGCTTTGCCAAGGTCTTGCTGCAAGCAGCCGACGTTCAGCTCGAGGAAGAGAAGTTGCTGGTTTAGAGGAAGTGCTACTGTTGTTTTCAGCCTACACGTAGTCCGTACGGAGTATTGCATGCCGCTTTGCATACGTAGCCTCTCTTAGCCTTGCTTATAATATTCTCAACCGTACTCGAGATATGTGAAAAAACGTAGAAGTCCTTATTTTCCAAATTTGGGGTTTTCGAAACTTTTTGCAGTTTCTCATTCGTCTTGCTCATCTCATACCTAATTTCAAAGAAATTTTCATCTCACACTCAATTCCAAGAAATTTAGGGCTTTTCGGTTGACTTTTCCAATTCCTAAAAATTCTTAAAATTTATTCTAGGAAAGTTGGGGCTTTTGTTCGATTTGAGTTCCCATGGATGAATTTCCTCCAAAATTGCCAACATTGCACCATTTCTTCAACATTGGTGCAAGAAATTTGGGGCTTTTCGATTTTTCGACTTCGGCACGCATTCCAAGGCAGATTCCAGTTGCTAGTTTCTATTGGCACACGTTCGAGACAATATTTTTGCAGAAATTCGGATTGTAAGGTGAACATTTCTTCAATTTCTTTAAAATTTCAAGAAGAAATTTGAGGCTTTTGCCCTGCATGCATCCCAAGGTAGGAAATTAGTGGTATAGTAGCATTTAATTGTTGCTAGAGTTAGATTGAACAATGAATTAGGGGAAATTCAGAAGTTTTGGTGAGAATTGACAATAAATTGTTGGAATCTGTAATTATGGGCATGCATTATGAGGCATGTGTATTATAGCAGTATAGAGTAGTGACATTGTGCACACTTTGGTACTTGTGTGACTGTTTGACACGTGTTTGACAATCTAGAAGGATTTTTGGTACTCTGAAGTGTACACGCATCATACTTCATTATCAAAATATTTGGTTGTAGATTTTTGCTCATTCCTGACAACACGACACATTAGGGAAACAATGATCAGAGTAGCATCCTTGGTGTCCTCACTTAGGAGGACAAGCTTGATGGCTTCAACTACTTGTTGTGGAGTTTTAGGGTCAGTAACCTTCTTGTTGCGAGGACTTGTAGGAATATGTTTTAGGTGATTTGCAAAGACTAGGAGGTCTTATACTTCAGACACCTCAATGTTACGCTTGAGGAGAGATTGCTAGTGTTGTTGCTGTTGCCCCTCCTTTCTCTCCTACAAAAGATTAGAGGAAATGGGATTCGAAGGATTTTGAGGCACTTTCCTTGATAGCATTCTTGGTAAAAAGAACCATAATTCCGCATTGGCCATGCGAGACCTCAAAATCAGTATGGGACATACTTGAGCGTATGCTTGCTGCTCACAATGAGCCTAGGATCTCCTATCTTCAAAGAGTTGGCAAATGTAAGCATGGATGAGGGTGATAGCATGATGGATCACTTTACTCATATATAGGATTTGTGTAAGCAGCTGCTCAATGCTGATGAGATTATTCAAGATGCTGAATTGGTGAACATTGCATTGAACTCTCTTCCAGAGTCATATCTTGGTTCAAACTTCTTTGATGTTGTCATTGAGGGGGGTTAGGAGCTCCTTACTTTTGTGGAGTTGGAAGGCCTCTTGTTGCCAGAGGAGTAGACTCGGAAGAATGTTGCATTGTGTTGAGGTGATTTGGCTATGCTTTCCAAGTTTAAAGGCAAGGGTGAAGCTAGACTAAAGGTACAAAATTAACAAAAGGGTGATGTTGGACATCCATCAAATAAGGCTGTCCAAGACTCAAATATGTTTAAAAAGAAGAAAAAATGCCATTATTGGAAGAATCCTGGTCGCTATATTATTGAGTGCCGAAAGAGATTGGCCAAGGAGAAAAAGAAAGACTTCAGTTTGGCTGTCCAAGAAGCATGGGCAAGCAAATCAGGAGATGGTGATGCTTCAACCAACTTGGTAGAGGAGGATTATGCATTTCTCACATGCAGTTATAATTCTTCTATAGCAGATTCGGTATTTAATACTGTTGAAACACAATAAACATGGTATTTTAACAATGGTGCTTCAAAGCACATCACTTCCAGGAAGTGCTTGTTTACTTCTTTGCATTCAGCTCTTGCTGGAAAGTGTGTCATATGTGCGAATACCAATAGTTATGATGTTTGTGGCATTGGGATAGTCACTATCGCTTCTGTGGATGGTTCAAACTTGATCCTTCTAGATGTATTGTTTGTGCTTGGCATTACAAAGAATTGTTGTCGAGTTCTACCTTCAATAAGCATGGCTTTCGGGTCCTCTTTGAGGATGACAAATGTATTGTCAGAGACAAAGAGATGGACTATGCACTTAGGCTGTCTGGCACCTTGTACAAGGGTTTATTATGGTTAGATACTTATGACAGATAGTGTCATGATGGTTTGTTAGTCACTAGTCTTACACTCGCTATACAAAATGTCGAGTGTTGGTATGCCTACTATGGACATATGAGTTTTGGGAGTTTGATGACCCTACAGAGATGCCATATGGTAGATACATTGCCTCCCGTGGAGACTCCACCTCCTCATGCATGCGAGGGATGTATTTTGGGCAAGATGCATAGGTTTGCCTCCAAAAAGGATGGTGCCGTGTTCAGGGTCATCTTTACTTTGTTACGTTTAGTGATGACTACTCATGGTGTGTATGGGTGTATGGGTTCAAGGCCGAACTTGATATATTCATGCAATTTAAATATATTGTGGCAAAGCTTGAGGCTGAAACTGGTTTAGAAGTGAAGACATTTTGCATGGATAGAGGGGGGGAGTATATGTCTCGTGTATTTGAGACATATTTGTTGGATCATGGCATTACGTATCAAGCCACTGTTAGAATGAATCCTCAGCAAAATGGAGTTGTTGAAAGGAAAATCACTCTCATGGAAATGACTCATTGTACGTTGAAAAGCGAGGGGTTACCTTATAAATTTTGGTTAGAGGGTCTTCAGTTTGCTAATCATGTATTGAATCGTGCACCCACTAAACCTTTGAAGACGATCACACCATTTGAAGCTTGTCATCGCAAGAAACCTAAAGTTGACTATTGTCAACTGTTTAGATGCATAGCCTATGCACATATTCCAAAAGAGCTTCTTGGAAAGCTTGATGACAAGGTTGTAAAATGCATATTTATTGGCTCGAGCTCGGAGAGCAAGGGCTAATGCTTGGATAACCCACATACAAAGAAAGTTTTCATTAGTAGGAATGTGATATTTGCCGAAAATGTTGCATTTTCACATGACCAGTTTCAAATGCCAGTCACCCATGACATTGGTGATGTCTTTGAGGGTCTTTTGCCACTTTCTTTGGAGTCCGTGCCCACTGTAAATGACAGGACAGACTTAATAAAGCAAGTTGTTATTGTACCATATGTTACATGTAGTGGAAGAAGTAGTACGACATGAAAGGGCTGCTATAAATGCAGCCAAAACAGTTCCGAGATGGTTGTTACAAACTCTCTAGGAGAGTAAAATGGATGCTCCTTTACCTCAGGTCACTAGAAGGGTTGTTAGATATGCAACACATGATACAAGGGAGGGCACATTTGGCTAATTTTACGGAAGTAGATGATTGTGATGAATATGTATTTATAGGCTCACTGTTGGATGATGGTGAGCCTACTTCCTTCGATGAAGCTCAATAAGATGTACATTGGATGTAGGCCATGCAGGATGAGTTAGACTCCATTGTCACTAACTCTACATGGGATCTTGTGGATTTACCACTTCGCAAGAAGGCCATTGGCACAAAATGGGTTTTAAAACTCAAATGCAAGGCTGATGGTACAATTGATAGGTACAAAGCACAGTGGTAGAAAAAGGCTATGCGTAGAAAAAGGGCATAGATTATGAGGAAACTTTTGCTCCTACATCCTGTATGAGTACGGTGAGATGTGTGATTGCTATGGCTGCAAATTATGGCTAAAAGTACATCAATTTTGACATGAAGATAGTATCCTTGAATGGGGATTTACATCCAGGTTGATGTTGTACCGTGTTCTCTCTTCCTCTATGAAGGGGAGCTGGTGGGCTCGGTCCTGCTGTGACATCTTTTGTTCCTGTCATAACCATAATTTTTGTTAGTGCTTACAACATAGTAATCGCTAAAATAGAAAAAACTTTATGCTTTTGAATGAACTCATTAAAGTCCAGTGCATGTTTGCTTTTTAGACTTTGACTTTTTACCTTTTAATTCAAAGTTTTTGTGTCCTCTTTCCTACCCCATCCGTTTTTCACACTGTATGTCTACGTACTTCCTGGCTTTGATTTGCTTTATTACTTTTGATCTGATTCACCTTATTTGCTTTATTACTTGTGATCTAATTCACCTTTACCCCTTCCCCTTTTAGTCTGAGAAGAATCCTTCCTAGGATGAGGGTTAGAAGGTGTAGGTCTTTCGGCATGGTGGCTGTGTCACAACCTCTAGGGTTTGTAATTAAAGGGAAATAGCACATGGTATGCAAACTGCATAAAGCTCTTTATGTTCTCAAACAGGCTCCTCATGCATGGTGCTAAAAAATTGATGCTTATTTGGCTAGCAAAGGGTTAAAAAATTGTCCAACTCTCCCACTCTATACATTAAGAATGAAGGGGAGAATTACTAATTATCATTCTTTGTGTGCATGACATGCTACTCATTGGACCTATAGAGGGAAAATTTGCAAATTTTGAGGTTGAATTAAAACATGCATTTGCTATGTCAGACATGGGTAGTCTACACTACTGTTTAGGGATTTAGCTCACCCAAAATCAGCATGGTATCATGATGTCACAGTCATAGTATGTGGATAAGCTGGTACATAGGTTTAATATGCAAGATTACAAACCTATGTACACTCCTATGGAGCCAAGCTTAAAGATGTCTATGCATGATGGTGAAGAGATGCATGATGTTGCAATTTACAGCGCAGCTGTTGGCTGTCTCATTTACCTTTGCAACACACGTCTTGACATTCAGTATGTAGTATCTTAGGTGAGTAGATATATCCATAGCCCACGGACTATACATTGGCAGGTTGTTAAGTGGATCTTTAGATATTTTCAAGGTACTCAATCACATGCGTTATTAATTCCGAGACAGGGAGACTTACATCTACAGGCTTATAGTGATTCAGATTAGACTTGTTGTCACAAGGACGTGAAAATTTGCGATGCTTTAATTTTGCTGATAACATTTGATTAAGTTATTAATTAAATGTGCAAGGTTGTTTAAGTACATGTGATGCACATGGTAGTTATTTCATGGTAACAGGCCAGGGACCCGGAGGACGCAGTGGGGGTTAAAGGTAAAAGTTGTGATAAGTTATGTCGATTGGGTTTGTGGGTCAATTGAAATGAGATTTGATCGAGTGCCGTGATTTGGCCGATAAGTGTTAGTTGCGACATTAGGGACTAGCAGTAATTAATTAATTAATGCTAGTCTAAGGGCCAACAAAGGTTAGGGACCACTTCAGGTTGCCTAGCCAATTTAATTATGGATGGGCACAATTAATTTTTGCCAAGGTTAGAAGGGCCGAATTTAATTCTAAAAATTCAATAAATGGCTAGATAATGTTGGAAAATGGGTTTAGAAGGCTACCATTTAGTAAAACTGCCCATGCAAGACCAAAAAACGTTTTTGGAGGTTGGAAAGAGGAATTCAGTGCATTTAGGTTGAGAGAGAGAGAGAGAGAGAGAGAGAGAGAGAGAGAGAGAGAGAGAGAGAGAAGGCTGCTGGTCTGATTTTCCTGCAGTGGGTGATCTTGTGGAGGCTAGAACAACATCAATCAACCCATTTGGTGCAGGCGACAGCAATTTCGAGGTCTTTAAGAGCTGGTGACAGCAGCTGATGGCTGGCAACAGCAATTTCTGGCATCTCTGGCAGTAGGTGATAGCTCTTGGGCAGTTTTTGATAGGTAGCAGCCAATTTGAAGGGTTTCTCCACGAAGAAATCGTGAATTTCTCTCTCTTCTGGCATTCTCTCACCTTCTACAGCTTGTGCTCAATCGTTCTTAGCATTTCTCAACCTTTTGGATCAGATTTTAGTCAAATTTGAAGGACAACAGAGAGAAATCTGCTGTAAACCCTAAAATTTTGAAGAAATTAGGATTTGGCAGCCACCTTGGGACCCATGTCTATTGGTGAAAGCATTGTGCACTGAATTCAGCACTTGAAATTTGTGTAATTGTTAGGGAATTTAGATGCCAGCCCATTCATTGTAAATTACGGTAGCATTTGGCCAGTTTGTGGTTCCATTTGTGCAAGTCCAGGGTGAAAAATCAAGGGGCGATTGGCGTGAATTGATTGGTGATTGTTGCTTCAACAAGGGGCTTTTCGAACAGCAAAAGAGGTTGTGAATCTTAGCTTGTACTCATTCCATTAGCAATCAAGGTGAAAGGGGCGCCGGCCAGTTCTCGGGCCACCCACCAAGGTGTCCAGTCATCAATGTCTAAGATTTTTAAGGTAATTTGTGCATTTCAAAGCTATGTTCATTTGCTGATTGCTGTAATTAAGTGCTTAATCATGATTACCACCCTTTCCACGAAGAAAGGTTGGTTTCACTAGTGATACAAATACTAGGCAGTCTACTAGTGGACATTGTTTCTTTTTAGGCCACTAATGCATTTCATGGCTAAGTAAGAAACAACTTATAGAGGCTATGTCGTCTCGTGTGGTTGAGTATAGGGCAACCTTCACCGCAATAGTGCAATTTGTATGGTTGCATGGATTGTTGGGGTTGATCTACAGATTTCTTTGGAGGGTCCTATACTTGTTTTTTTTAACTGTTAGAGTGCTATTGTAGTGGGATGGAATCCTATGTTTCATACTCATATGAAACACATTGAGGTACATTACCATTATGTTAAAGAGAGATGCTATATAGGAGAGATCAATTTGATGTATGTTCCAACATAGGAGAATGTTGCAGACACTTTCACGAAAGCACGCACTTGTGAGAAGTTTGAGGCTTATCGAAAGTCCTTGAACTTGCTACTCTTTGGTGATTGATCTTCTTGTATCTCTATCACATTGGCACTATAGGGGGATGTTAGAATTTGCCAATTCTATGGGCAGTGCCCAATGCTTAAGTTAGTTGGTTTGTATAGTGAACACAACTATAATAAGTTGTGTCACCACTTCTAGAGTTAGTTCTAGAATTAAATTAACTCTAGTTGAGTTAGGGATAGGTCTAACTTACTTAAGACCTATTGTACTTTCATTCTATCATCCTAGCACTTGCATCTTTTGAGTGTGGAATTGTTGCCCACTTTTGCTCATTGTCTTGTGTTCAGACACACACACACACATGCACGCACGCACGCACGCACGCACACACACACACACACACACTCTCTCTCTCTCTCTCTCTCTCTCTCTCTCTCTCCATTTCCAAGATTTATCATTGAGGGTTTTCAATGAGTTTTCGGCCTATTGAGTAACAATGTCCAAAGGGAGAAAGATAAGGGATAGTTAGCCACCCCAAGACCTTCACAAACAAACTAGACTATCCCTACCACTACTTGATGTCAATGATGAAGAATGGGAAGTGTGGGGGGTATGTGGTAGATGTTGGGAATAAAGGGTCACCGTGGCTTTTCCGGTGTTCGGGTGTGCACGCACCCTTACACATGTTATATATATATATATATATAAAATCAAAAACCTAAAGTGGTACACTTTGAGATTGTACCCACATCGAGTCTTGTGCTCTGTGTGTGTGTGTGTGTGTGTGCGCGCGCGAACTACAGCATTGCGTGTCTCGATCCTCGTGCACTCCGCTGGCAAATTGGTATCAGAGCTTAGGGTGTTGGAGCTGTCAGGACAATCGTCAGAGCTGCAGTCAGGACTGTGTCAGAGAGTCTGTCAGGACAGTCATCAGAGCTGCCTTAGGATTGCTTCAAACAGTCCATCAGATTGCATCAGGACAGTTGTTAGATCTATGTTAGGACTGCGTCAGACAGTCAGTCAGGCCGCATCAGACAATTCGTCACACAGCTCAGATTGCAGCAGCAGTGGAATCAAGGCAATCAAATGAAACCTTTGGTCCACTGACGGGCATTTGCATGCATAAACACGGTGTGAAATTTTGAGCTGAAAATTTGGGGCTTTTTCTGGGTTTGTGAATTTTGATGCAGAATAGGATAACTTGATTCAAAAATTGCAAATTTGGTGCAGATTTGGACGGGAAATTTGGGGCTTTTCACATTTTTAGTGAAATTTTGTCAATTTCACTGAAATTTGTGCACACCAGACCTGAGAAAATGGGGGCTTTTGCAGAATCTCATCAAATTGTGCTAGAATTGCCTGGTATATGCACTTGGGTACATGTATTGATGCAATTTGGGCGGATTTGCCTTTGAAAATTTGGCCCTTTTGACCGCAATCGTAAAATTTTACCCGAGTATGCATTTGGAACAGAAATTGTAGCAGAATTTTGGGAATTGTGCATGCAATTGGTGCAATGGCCTATGAATTTGGCCATAATTGATTGTGGAGTGCAGTAGCAGACATTCTCTAATTCTGGAAATCAATTTGCAGATCTGAAATTTCTGCAATTTCTTGATTTTCACTGTAGGTTGGTACTTCCAGCGTGCCATGGTCATTTGTGTGACTTTTGGGCTTGCATTTGCTGACGTTTGAGTCAATTTAGTGCTGCAAATCATGGCTGGAAATAGTGACAGCAACAACCTTTTGCACATCAAGAAGCTCAAAGGTGCACACAATTTTGCACTATGGCAAAAACAATGCTAGAATGTCTTGGTACAGAGAAATTGGTGAAGCTCGTCAAAGCGAAGGGAATAAGATGAGGAGGTATGGAACAAGAACAGTGGGGTGATTTGGATGAGCTTGCACGCTCTACCATAGAGTTCTCAGTGTCAAACAACTTGTTGTTTAACATTGAAAAGTTGAATTTTGCATATGAAATGTGGCGAAGACTTGAGGAATTGTATGCTAAAGAAAAGTTTAGCTAGCATGGTTTATTGGCTGAAAAAGTTGATGGACCTTCACATGAAAAAAGGTACAACCTTGTTTGTACATTTAAATGAGTTCAACTCAATTTTTAGTAAGTTGATTGCTTTGGATTTCCACATTGATGATGAGTTCAAGGCTACTTTCTTGCTATGCACTTTGCTTGAAAGTTGGGATACTTTCAGGACAGCTTTGAGTATCTCAAATTCTTAGCTGTTATATTATGATGTGGAGAGTTCTTTGCTGATGGAAGAACTCAACATGCAAAATAATTAAGCAAACAAGTCTTGTAATGCATTGCACACTAGGGGCAGATTTTAGCAAAAGGGTAGTTCTGAAAATAGAGCACGCAACGAGTCTTGTGGGAAAAATGTGGAGTGCCATCATTGTGGCAGGAAAGGGCACTACAAATGGGGCTGTCTTCAATTAAAGAAAGAGAAAGGCAAAAGAAAAAAACACAGAAGACAACAAGGTTGGAAAAAGGGGCAGCCAACTTGTAAAGAAAATCAGTGTAAAGATAGAGGAGGTAAATGTAGTCACTCATGAGAATGACAGTAATACTGATGTACTCCTTGCTTCTTCTTTGAGTGTAGATGCATTGATTGTAGATTCTGATGATGACATGTACTCTTGGATACTTCATTCAGGTATGTCTTTTCATGTCACACCACATCATGAGTGGTTTTTTGACTACAATGGTAGTGCACATGGTGTTGTCCACTTACGGGATAACTATGCTTGTCAAATTGCAGGTATTGGCAGTGTGAAATTGGAATTTCAGCATGGCTCCATATTTGTTTTGCATAATGTGAGGTATGTACCTCAGCTCAAGAAGAGTTTGATAAATATAGGGCACCTAGATGATGAAGGCTATCATACCATCTTTGGGAATAGTAAATGAAAAATTTATAAGGGCTCTTGCATTGTTGCCAAGGGCTCTAAAAGTGATGCTTTGTATCCTTTGTATGTATCTAGCGTGTGTGACTATGTAGTTGCTATAACCGAGCAGCCAAGTGTTTCTTTGTGGTATAGCCGGTTGGGACGTATGAGTCAAACTGGAATGAAAGTGCTTTCTCGTTTGGGTTATTTGTTGTATTTGAGGTATGTTGATTTTGAACAATGTGATCACTGTATTTATGCTAAGCATGCTCAAACGTCACATAAAATATCTCTTTCTCTAAAGTCTTCACCCTTAGGGTTGGTACATTCAGATTTATGTGAGATGCTAACGTTATCTCTAGGGGGAAATAAGTATTTTATTACTTTTGTTGATGATGCTATACACAAAGTATGTGTTTATCCAATCTGTCGTAAAGACGAGGCCTTGGATAAACTTAAGAAATTCTTGGCACTTGCTGAAAATCAGGCTGCAAGACATTAAAGTGTCTTCCCTCTGACAATGATGGGGAATATGTGTCCGAAGCCATGTCCAAAGGCATTCGGGACTTTTGTGACAGCAAAGGGATTAAAAGGGAGCTCACCGCCCCTCATGATCCATTCGAAAATGGTGTTGTAGAGCGTATGAACATGACCATTAAAGACAGGGTCCGTACAATGACAGCCATACAGTTGATTAAAGTCACCAAATGGGTCTTGGAGAGGCTCTCAAGAAGTGTGATCGGGCAAGCCACCTTAATATGGTCACTTGAGAGTATTTGGCTGCGAGGCATTTGTGCACATTCACAAGGATGAATGCAACAAACTTGACTCAAAGTTTTGCAAGTGTATTTTCCTAGGATATGGTGATGAGGGTAAAATGGAGTATAGATTATGGGATTCCGAAAAAAGAAAAATTGTATGCAGCAATGATGTTATCTTCCGGGAAGATGGCATGCATGAACAGCCTGAAAAGATTGAGGAAGTCAGAAGGGTTGTATTTCGGGAAGATGTACCGATAGGAGAGCAAATAATGCTTGCTGGACAGCAACAAATAGTTGATGTAAATGGCTCTGAAAATGCAAGAAATGATGCTGAAAATGATCAGCAAGATATTGACCATGATGTACCTCGATTTCAGCAAGAATAGATGCCTTTGGAATAACCAAGACTGATTGTACAACATGCTGAACTTGTAGAATAGCAAGTTGTTAATGCAAATTGTGGTGAGCCATCATGCTTCAAGAAAGCAATGGATAGAAAAGATAGCAAGAAATGGCATAAGGCTATGCTATTACAGATGGAATCGCTCATGAAAAATGGCACTTGGGATTGGGTGCATTTGCCTAAAAGAGCAGAAATTTCTACCATGTAAATGGGTTTACAAAATGAAAGTTAGTTTTGGTTCTTTGCCAAAGTTGAAAGCACGATTATTTGCTAAAGGGTACAAGCAAGAACATAGAATTGATTTTGATGAAATTTTTTCTCATGTAGTCAAAATGACTTCTTTGCGAACCATTTTGGGCTTGGTTGCATCTGAAGATATGGAACCCATACAGATGGATATAAAAACAACTTTCTTACATGGTGATTTGCATGAGGAGATCTATATGTAGTAACTTGAGGGTTTTGTTGCAAAGGGAAAAGAGCACATGGTATGTAAACTCAACAAGAGTTTGTATGGGCTCAAATAGGCACCACGAGAATGGTATTATAAATTTGA
Organism: Lygodium microphyllum; assembly: GCF_053477565.2. Lineage (NCBI taxonomy): Eukaryota > Viridiplantae > Streptophyta > Polypodiopsida > Schizaeales > Lygodiaceae > Lygodium > Lygodium microphyllum. Next base: position 88,455,995 of record NC_141139.1, on the reverse strand, counting down.
TACATTTATGCAATCTCAGGGATTCCATAGATCTGAAGTTTCTCACTGCTTATACACTAAGAAGGTAGCAAATGATAGTCTTATTTTCTTGGTTTTGTATCTTGATGACATGTTGATTGCAGACAGGGATGTTCATGCTTTGGACTCCTTGAAACAAAGCCTACACAATAGCTTTGATATGAAGGATCTTGGTGAGGCTAATCATATTCTTAGCATGCATATACTCAAGGACAGATCGTAGGGTCTTCTTCGTCTGTCTCACTTCAGGAGTATGTTAGTAAGGTTTTGCAGCATTTCAATATTGGGGGGGGGAATGCCATTGGTGTACCGTTGCCTCCATATGTGAAACTTAGTGCAAATGACAGCCCTACATTTGATGATGGAAAGGCTGAGATGGCCAAGATTCCTTATGCTTTAGCTGTTGGTAGCTTGATGTATGCTATGGTTGCTACATGTCCTAACATTGCATTTGCAGTGTGAGTAGTTAGCAGCAGGTACATGGCATATCATGGCAAAAAGCATTGGGAAGCAGTGAAGGGTATCATGAGGTACCTTAAGGGCACAAAGGACTTGTGCATCTGCTTTTGGAAGTGGAAGTCATCTGTTGTTGGCTTCACGGATGCAGACTATGTTGGTTATCTTGATTACAGGAAGTCAATTTTAGGATATGTGTTTACATTCATAGGGGGAGCAGTCTCTTGGATATCGAGGCTGCAAAAGTGTGTTGCATTGTCTACTACAGAGGTAGAGTATGTGGCTATCATTGAGGTATGCAAGGAAGATTTATGGCTTTTACGTTTGGTGAGAGAGCTTAACATTATAGAGATTCCTATTCTCCACTGTGATAGCCAGAGTGCTATCATGCTAGCATGGAATCTTGTCTTTTATGCAAAGACAAAGCACATATAGGTGAAGTATCATTTTATTAGGGATGTACTTGACAGCAAGAGCATTGAGCTTGTCAAGGTACACACTAATTATAACCTTGCAGATCTTCTCATGAAGGGTCTTCCAGTAGAGTGGTTTTCTCATTGCTGTCGGATGATGGGGGTTGGATAGTATATGTGTATTTCAGCGTTGTACATATGTAGACTTAGCTGATTCTTTTCTCTACCTTTAGGTATGTTGCCTTTCGGTGGGAGGTTGTTGGGAATAAAGGGTCACCATGCCTTTTATGGTGTTCGGGTGTGCACGCATCCTTACACATGTACTATATATATATTATTAAAAATCTAAAGTGCACTTTGAGATTGTACCCACATCGAGTCTTGTGCTCTCTCTCTCTCTCTCTTTCTCTCTCTCTACTCTACACTTTCCCTCTCTACTCCCTATGTTGCACGCACTCTCTCTCAACATGTGAACCACAGGATTGCGTGTCTCGATCCTCACGCACTCCGCTGACAGTAGAGGCAAAAAAGGTGGAAGCAAGCTATACAAAGTTGAGCAAGTTAAGCAAGGAAGGAAGATTGGCTTGGAGATTGCCATATGCAATGCCATAAATAGGGTGGATCCAAAGTCGACCACTTCAAAGACTGAAAAGGGATAAATGCGCATGCATGTATGTCTACAAGAACAGAATGCTAATGCACTGGAGCTATGCAAGAGGCAATGTAAGTAGTCGTAGTAATATAAAATGCTATGCAATGATGTTACTTGGATAGTGCCCTTACAAGAAAATCGTTACTTGTCCGAGTGCTCTTTTATAATCATAGTTATCTCGATGATGGGGATGAAGATACAAAGTACAAAGTAAGTACATAATGCGTGAATCAATGTGTAAGCAACACCTTGTCACCTTTAGGAGAAAAGAAGCTGTCCGCTCTCAAATTGGAAGGAAAAGCTAGAGGGAGCCTTTCTCTCCTTGTCGGTACGAAGTAGTAGTGGAGTGTATATGCAAGTCGACCCTGGGAAGTAGATATTGTAGAACCAGCCAATTGACGGCTTGGTCAATATGTTTGCAAAATTGTCACTGGAAGGCCCAAACTCTAGGCAAATAGTGTCTAGTTCAATCTGCTCTTTGGTGACATGCAGTCCTCGATGATGTTCTAGGTGTAGTGAAATATTGTCTAAGTAAACTAATTGAGGATGCTAAATCTAGCCTAGTATGAATCAACCAAAGAAGCTTTCCTACAACAGACCTATAGATATCATTATTGAAGGGTTGACCTAGAGTATCCTTAGATAAGTGTCTAGTAGGATCAAGAGGTGTGTCTATAGGCCATGTTTGATCAATGCAATATTGCTCCACCAACTGAAGAGCATACTTCTACTGTGACACAAAAAGATTAGCATAAGAAGACCCAGGTGGTTGCTCCACAGACTTTCTTCTCCAGATAATCATTTAGAAAGGCACTTTTAATATCTATCTAATAGATCAGCCAACCATGGTTAGCGGCGAGCATAACCAACAAATGGAAAGATATCAACCGCGTAATAGGGGCAATAGTCTCTTGCTTTTGTTGAAACCCTTGCACTATGAGGCTAGCCTTGTAGTTGTCTAAAGGTCCATTAGCTTTTTGCTTAGTCTTGAAAATCCACTTAGTCTTGATGACTTTCTTGTGACACGGATGATCCACCAAGGTCCAAGTCTCATTCTGGTCAATACACTGTAGCTTATTTTCCATGGCCTCTCGACATTGGAGTTGGTGAAGAGTCTATTGCCAACTTTTCGGTTTGGAATGCGTTAACGATGCCAATGAACTTATGAAGCTTGAGGGGTAAGCTGGACATATCTTCTAGGGCTCTCCGCAGTGGAATCTAGTGGAAAGACCTCTGAATCTTGCATAGTGTATTGGAATTAATGAGGTAACAGGTCTCGTGGAGGGTACTTGGGAGGTGAAGAATCCATGGAAAGATTAGGAGCGGATAGTAGACTGAGCTCGTAAGGACCTATCTCCGATGGCGTATCTTGAGGAATCGGCTCGAAGTCCTGTGCAGAAGACTGCACAATGTTCCTCTTATCAAAAACGAAATCTCTTTGTATGATTACCTTGTTTGTTTGTGAATCAAACAAATGATAGGCTTTTGCCTCAAAGAGAGTATTCTTCAGAATTCAAGAGATTAGCTCGGGGAGTGAACTTTGCTATCTTATCATTAGGAGTGTGTGTGTAAGGAGAACATAATCTAAAGTGGGAAACTACAGGCCAAGAGCAATGGGGTTATTTGAGAGATTGTCATAGTGGGGTATTGGTTGAGGATGTACACTGAAGTGCTAACAACCTCGATACAAAGGCACTCAAGAAGCTCAATTGTGAACATCATAGAGTGTGCCATGTTCATGATTGTCTGGTTCTGATGCTCTATGACTTTGTTCTGAGAAGGGAGTTGATAGAGGTGATTTGGCGAGAGATGCTATGCTCTTGTAGAAACTCGGTTATGTAGCAACAACATCCATGTAGAGAAGGAAGTGAAGGCATCATATTTATGCTTTAAGAAATACACCTACATATACCTAGAGGAATCATCCTGATAAAAAGAAGTACAATGCGCCTTTCAAGCGGCATTGGATATCAGCCCATAGAGATCTACATGGATTAATCTTAGGGGCCATTGAGCTCTATGTGTAGACTGTTGAGAGAATGGAGTACACTATTGTCTTCCTAACTGACAAGTTTTATAGACATCTCTAGATAGTTTCAAGCATAGAAGGCCCTCAATCATCCATATGTGAGACAACTCATAAAGAGAGTCATACTTGAGATGCCCCAAGTGATAATGCCAAAGATACTTATTGTTCATAGGCTTCTACATGGTGGCCAAGGTGTGGAAGTGGTGTACTCTGAGCCCTCAACTTTGTTGGCTTGGAAAGAAATTCTTCATGTAGTAGAGGTCACTAGGTTGTGCTTCTGGGTGAGCAATCTCTAAACTAGTTTGAGCGTCAAGGATCTCGCATGAGAGTGAAGCAGTGCGGAAGCGTATGACCAAGACAAAGAGTAAATAGAGAGAGAGAAAGAGAAGTGGAACATCGAAAATTTGCAATGAAGAATTTTGTATAAGGATGTAGATATGTACACGAGTGTAGAGAGAATATCTGCGTATGTCTCCACCTCGAAGATCTCACACTGTGTGAACCCTGAGGGTAGTCTCCACAGTCTGTAGCTTGGAAAACTGAGAGCACAATTGAAAAAGAGTGTGGAGACTGGGGCCAATAAATAGGCCACAAAAAATACATGGAATAATGCAGGTCGGCTACATTAAAAGCAGTTGATTGGACCATAAATTAAAAGCAGGGAGGCTGTTCGACCTACCACGTGTCTTATCGCCTATTGACGTCAGCTGCTTGCCATGTGGACTTACCACAATATTCGGCAAAGTTTGAACAAGCTATCCCTTAGATGCCTTCCAAAGGTAATTATAGTTGAGGTAGCCAAACTGAGCATGCCAAAGCTTGGACTGGGTTTGAGAGGTAAGAAGAAGAGAAGTCAAGGCAAAAGAAGACTGGAACTTACAGGCTCCATTCTACTCATAACTTGAAGAAAGAACCTATTTTGATCCACGATAAAGAATCTGAAAGAAATCCACATCAAATTCGACCAAGTGATTGAGGGCACAAATCTTGTGCACTGAAGTAGATCGTATCCCAAGGCTGGCACATAAAGCACCTTGGATGTATGGGCACCGCCTCGCCCATTTGGAATAAGATGCATGTCACCCCGTCCACGAATAGGGGTAGAAGAACTATCACCAATGAGAATTTGGCCATGTGATGGCCGCAAATGAGCAACACTTGTCATATTGTCAACAATCCACTCCCGAGTGTATGGGGCTATCAATGTAGCATCAGAGGTCTTCAGGGTTGATTCCTCAACGACCTCCAAGTGGAGGAAAGCAACTAATGAGGGAGTAGCCATCGCTTCGAAATCCTTTGAAGATTTCTCATTCTTCTTCTTTTCCTTCTTCTCCTTGTTGGGGCAATCCTTCTTCAGTGATATGTCTTGCCACAAATGTGACAAGTGGACTCCTTTTCCTTTTCCTTCTTTGATTTGTACTCCTTCTTCTTTTGGTCTTTCTCCTTCTTCTGAGAAGACTTACCAATCAAGGCCTCAGATTTAGAAGCATTGGTGCCTTTCAATTGCTCCTGTTAGTCCAAGACCATAGGAACCAACTCCTCCCATGGAAGAGTCTCAAACCGCCTTGAAGCAATCAAGGCGGAATAAAAGCAATTAAAACAAGGTGATAATTGTGAAAAAAGAGTTATCGCCTTGTCTTTCAAAAGTGATCACCTTCCTTGCGTTTTGTTATGCATCTGAGCTGCCTTAGCTTATTAATATGCTCTTGTATAGATGATGACTTGTTGGCACTCATGGTCCTCATCCGTACTTGCAAAGAATATCGTTTCATGACGGTGATATGATTATATATTTGATCAAGTTCTAGCCATACATCTCGGGCCACCGTTAATTGCTCGATATGAGATATAACAGCTATAGTGCATGAGAGAAATAAAAATGAGCGGATGTGAGCATTGAGTTTGTCCCAATGTGCCCGAGCCTTTGCCTACTCCATGTTATCACTGGAAGAGAGTCTGGACTCGTCTTCGAAGAAGGATGATGAATAGCCTTCGTAACAAGCTCTGCCAAATTATAGCACTCCAAAATGGCAAGCATCATAACACGCCAGATGCGGTAGTTTTCTCCATCAAGCTTTTGATTTGATGTAAGAGTTGGTAACACGGGCACCTTCCGATCCATGATTGCTTGAAACTCTGTCTCGGCCTTAGAAGACATCTTCACCTACAATGCCCGCACAAAAGACAAAAAGCAGCCCCCTCTGACTGTGTGAAAGTAGCTCGTTAGGCCTCTTCGCTGCTTGTCTTGCTCCTTCTTCACCTGCCATAGGTGATGAAAAGGTGAAATCTGCATTTGAAGGCCCAAAACACAGCCTTCTTCCTTCTCTATCAGCAAAAGCAGTAGCATCTTCGGCAAATCTGCTCCTTTCTCGCACGCCCATGCTCACCTTAGCCTTGTTCTGATGTGCAGCCCTCCTGCTCAACCCTAAACACTGAAAATGCAGCCTTGTGTCATGCTGAAATCTCCTCTTCAGGTAGGTCCACTGGTCAGTCCTTCAATACTCTGATACCATGTTAGAGTGAATGCAATGCGGAAGCGTTTGACCAGGACACACACACACACACACACACACACACACACACACACACACACACAGAGAGGAACGTAGAAAATCTATAGTGAAGAATGTTGTATAAGGATGCGCATATGTACACGGGTATAGAGAATGTCTGCGTACATCTCCACCTCAAAGATCTCACACTCTGTGAACCCCGAGGGCAGTCTCCACGATCTGTAGCTTGGAAAATTGAGAGCACAATTGAAAAGAGTATGGAGACTCGGGCCAATAAATAGACCACATAAAATAAATAGAATAATGCAAGTCGGCTGCATTAAATGCAGCCGGTCGGACAAAAATTGTTCAACCTGCCACATAGACTTGCCACGTGTCCTGTTGCTTGCGACGTGGACTACCTGATGTAGCTGTTGGAGACTGCTAAGATCTGCATGTGCCTGTCCAGGGAATATTCCAATTTCTAACACCTTGGTTGTGGTCGTGGCAAAGAAGGCCACTCGCCTCAACTGACAAAGCAGTTGAACAGATAACAAGCTTGCTCCAAGCTGGGAGGACATGATAGACATTGTCTAGCATAGGGAGATTTGAACCCCAATCAGTTGTAAGATTGATGCGACCTAAAGCTTGAATTGTGACCAAATTGTGACCAAGGAGTTATTCTCGACCCAAACTTGCTTGGCTATTGCAGAGACTTAAGTGAGAAGAATGTCCTAGATGGGGGTTATGTGATGTATAGCTCCATTGTCCATAATCCAAATAGGAGAAGAAGTGCTCGGCTACAAAGAGTGGGCCTATGTGGTCACCTCATTAGGAGATAACTCGCATATGAGAAGGAGACTTGAATCCTCGGATATCTATAAAGTGACGAGGTGAGCCTCAACAAACTAGTTACACAAGCCCTCTAGGGTTGAGAACGAAATGGACTATGATGGCTGATTGGTGGCAGTGTGGGTCTGACCACACTATTGCTTGTGATTTTGATTGCCACCACCCTACCTCCCTTGTTGGAGATTGCTTGATTAAGAGGCAGGGGTCTAAGTCTTTGTTTTTGGCTGTGTGTTTCTTGCCTTTGATCAACACTCATTGTCAAAATGGCCACTCTTTTGAGAATGTTGACAATATCTATTCTTTTTAGATACATTCTGCCACCCGAGTTTAAGAGATGAATTGTAGGTTTCTTGTGACTCACTAGCTTGGTTTTATTTTTGATTTTGATTTTGATTTGAAGTCTAGTTTTGACTTTGCTTTCCCTTCCCTTGTTGCCCCTTTTGTGGAGTGGCAATGAGGGCCCCCTTTAAAGATGTAGGGCTATGAAACTGATTGAACAACTGAGCTTAACATAGTAGTTGACCTTAAGGTTATCATGGTGAGTGATTTTGAAGTTTCGAAGTTCATGGTTAGGTGGGGTCGTGTCAAGTGTTCCCATCGCTTGGATGTGAGGTTAAAGTGCTGTAACTAGGAGTGAAATAGTGGTAAATACATCATTTGGGTTATTGCATTTGGGCATTATGGTGATATATTACTGAAGTGGGAGCTATCATTAACACAAATGTAGAAGATTTGATTTGTGAATATGCTGTAATTGGTACTTGAGACTGAAATTGCACCTCAACATGCGCTTCTTGGACACCTTGGAAGTACAAGTGTGTGTATCCATCTACATCTAACACAAAGAATCTCTTTGAGAGTTGTAAATTCAATGGCAATGGCTTTGATCTTTGGAAATATTATATACAAGGTATACTCTTTCTAAAGGATTGTGATGATGCTTTGGCAGAACATAAGCCTGTTACTTTGCCAGATAAGGATTGGGCTAAAATGAATAAAAAGGCCATTAATTACGTTAAAATGACAGTCACAGATGATATCTTGATTGATATAAAGGGGCTTGATACTGCCTATGCAGTTTGGGAGAAACTCAAGGCTACTTATGAGAATACAACTCTTGTCAATCAAGTACATCTTATGCGAGAGTTGGTCAACTCGAAGCTTGATGAGTCTAAGCCTGCCTCAGAGCATTTAAATGCTTTCACTGGTATTTTGAGTCATTTATACAGGATGCAAGCTTACCAGCTTTTGATCCTAAATTGAGGGCTATCTTCTTGCTCATGACCTTGCCCGATTCATGGGAAGCATTGGCTGTGTCATTGAGCAATAACCCCAACTTGGCATTTGATAGTGTGCTTGGTTGTATTCTCAATGAAGAGATTAGATGCAAGGCAAGTGGGGAAAACAATGGATCAACGTACAATGTAAGAGGAAGAATTGAAAAAAGATCTAATGTTGCAAATAAGAACAAAAATCGCAGCAAAAGCAAGGTAAAACAACAAGATGTAACTTGTTATCAATGTGGTCACAAAGGGCATAAAAAGCCTGATTGTAGGTACTTAAAAGGGAACAAGAACATAAGAAGGAGACTAATGCAAAAGGCAAAAATAATGAAAAGGATGGCAGCTCTATTCCTAAAGAGAGAGAAAAAGCAAATATGGCATCTAGTGTTGTTATTGAGGAGATAGATGAGCATAAAGATATTGATTTGTTGGTTGCATTTTCAGATTTCCATGCTATGACAGTGGAGGACATGTATATCACTAAAACGGATGTGATAGATGCCTTGTTGTTAGCTCGAGATGGTTTGTCAGAGTTGTAGATTGTTGATAGCGGTGCTTCATTTTATGTAACTCCATCTTTGGAGTGTTTTTTTTCTTATGCAAAAGGTAATCTCGAAAAAGTCTACCTTGGCAACAATCATGCATGTGATATTTAAGGAATGGGGGCCGTACACCTGGCTTTTGAAAATGGTTAGGAATTGATTCTTCATGATGTTAGGTATGTACCTGGCATTAAGAAGAGCTTGCTTTCTATTGGATAGCTAAATAGTTTAGGTTACTTCAGTACTTTTGGTGGTGGAATGTGGAAGATATAGAAGGGTCTATGCTAGTCACTAGAGGTGGTAAAAAGGGGACTCTATATTATCTATACTACAAGGCACTTCCTAGAAAGTCTGCTGTAGTTCTAGAAGTGCAGCCACATATGGAGTTATGGCACAAGCGTCTTGGACACATGAGTCAAAAGGGTTTGCAGGCACTTTCTTCACTTGAAAGAGTTGATGTGAAAAACTCAAAGCTTGACTTTTGTGATGACTTTGTTTTGGGTAAACATGTAAAGAGTCCATACTCTCATGGAGCCTCTGGAAAGGGATGTATCTTGGATTTAGTGCATTCTGATGTATGCACTATACCAATAAAAACTCATAGTGGTTTCCGTTATTTTGTGTCTTTTATTGATGATCATTCTAGAAAGCTATGGGTTTACTTGCGTAAGTAAAAAAATGAAGCATTGGATGCTTTTAAAAGGTTTTATGCTTTGGTTAGTACTCAAAAGGGCTTAGAATTAAAATGCATAAGAACAGATACAGGGGGAGAGTATGTATCTACAGAATTCAATAAGGTTTGTGATGTCAATGGGATTAAATGAGAGCTTACAACTCCTTACAATCCATCATCTAATGGTGTGGTTGAGCGAATGAATCACACGTTATGTGAGAAGATTCAGTGCATGTTGTCCACAGCTCATCTGTCACAATGGTTTTGGGGAGAGGCAATTAAAACTGTAGTGCATATTTGCAATCGATCTCCACATCGTGCACTTGAAAGTGATATCCCTGAAGAGGTTTGGTCTAGCAAACCTGCTTCATATGACCTCTTAAGGGTCTTTAGTTGTGAATGCTATGTATATGTACTTGTTGATAGTAGAACCAAACTTGATATGAAATCTCATAGAGGCATCTTCATGGGTTATGGAGATGAATGTGAAATGCGCTATAGAGTTTGGGTTCCAAGCATAAAAAAGGTGCTACGCAGCTGAGATGTGGTATTTAATGAGTCAAAGCTGCTGAAAAATGTCACATCCAATGACTCAGACAAAAAGAAAGATAAATTTCAGCATGATCAGCCTCTTGAACAGCCATCAGCTGCTGAAAATTTAGCCCCATTTGATGCTGATTATGATAATCAATGTATCATCATTGAGCTAGATGAAAATGGGCAGCAAGGGGATGTTGAAAATCAGCTAAGGCAACAAAATCAGCATGGTGAAAATGAATTACAGTAGCCTGAAATTGTATTACAGCAACCTGAACATGTAGTTTAGTAGGTAAATAATAAGGTCATTGACATTCCTTTGGATGTGTATCCATTACGTGATAACACAGATCATTGGGTAAGGTCTACACATCTCAGAAGACCTATACAAAGGTTTGATCACTCTTTGGACTGCATTTTTCTCACAGATGAAGGTGAGCCTCTTACGTATAAAGAGGCTTTATCATGTGAATTGAAGAAAAAGTGGGAGCTAGCTATGTGGGAAGAAATGAAGTCATTTCATCATGATACTTGGGATTTGGTTACATTGCCCAAGGATCGGAAAGCCATTCCTAACAAATGGGTCTATAAAATCAAATGTGTAAATGGCAAACCCAAATACAAAGCCAGACTTGCGGCTAAGGGCTATACACAAAAAGAGAGTATTGATTTTCAGGAAGTGTTTTCTCCTGTTTGCTAGCTCTATGAAGGGTGTTCCTTAGGCTTCAATCTCTGGTTCACTCATGTATTCTATGGTTGCCACTAGACCTAACATTGCTCATGGAGTGGAAGTTGTGAGCAGGTCTATGTTAAATCTTGGCAAAGCACATTTGGAAGCAATGAAATGCATCTTATGGTACCTTAAGGACATACAAAGAAAATGTATTTGCTATGGAAAGGGTACATTAGATCTACAAGGGTATTGTGATGTAAACATGGTAGGTGACTTGGATACTTGCAAGTCTACTAGCGGGTACATATTTATCTTAACTGGTGGGGTAGTTTCTTGGTGCTCTAGATTGCAAAAGATAGTAATACTCTCTACCACTGAGGCTGAATACATTTCATCTATTGAAGCTTCAAAAGAAGTTGTTTGACTTGGTCGCTTGGTTAAGGATTTTGGACTGCCCACCAAAACACCTGTACTTGGATGTGATAGCGAGAGTGTTGTATGCTTGGCTGAGAATGCCATGTTTCATGCATGTACCAAACATATTGATGTTCTGTCTCATTTTATTAGATAGGTTTTGGATGATGGTGTAGTCACACTAATTAAGATCAAATAATAGGAGAATTGTGCATGTGTTCTCACTAAAAGCCTTGCAAAGGCTCAACATGAGCATCGCATTAGACTTGTGGGAGTTGGTTAAAGGTTCGCTTAGGACTTGTTAAGTGGGAGGTTATTGGGTGTAAAGGCCCCTTACGCTCTCCCGTGTATATATTACTTTATACATGTGAACTTTTTCTATCGGGTGTAAGTGTACCGTACCCTAAGTATAAATACATTCTTTTATTCTTTGTGTGTACCACATTGGTACACACCTATCCGTCGACTCACTCTCACACTCACTCCCTGTTCAGCACCTCGATTGACGTGTGTGCTCTCTCAGCTTCCACTCGTACTCATCACGAGGCAAAGAGTAGGAGTTGAAGAGCATGTCGTACTTTGATGGATCTCAAATCATAGCAAGGCATCCTTCGACAATGTTTGGCAGCATCAAACACAACAGTGAGCAACTGTTAGATAGATAAAGTGAGAGAAAATTTGCAAACGTAATAGGCTGGTGTTAACATGGCAGGTTGGTGGCAACCTGATCAGCAAAATGTAGATTTGTGATGACGTGGTAGTCAAGATGACAGCCACTTGATAAAAAAGGAGAGAGAAGAGAAGGTTGCAAAGAGGCACTAGATGGTGGTAGATAGGATGGGGCAACTCCACTAAAATGTCCTCCGCGAATGGGGTGTGGGCAGCAAAGCTATAGCACTTGCAATTTGCAATAATGAGATTGATTGAGTGGAAGGGAAGCTTGTCTATTTATAGAAAGTTTGGGGCCTCCCAAATTAGGGTTGCATGTGTGGGACACACTGGAACTCTCTAGGACTACGTTTCTTTTCAATAAAAGATTAAAATTCATTAATTAACTTGAGTTTTGGGGTTGTTTAATTAAAGGTATTGTATTTTTATATCAAGAGCTATGCGATCGGGTGATGTAGCCATGCTCTCCAAATACAAAGGCAAAGGCAAAGCAAAGCAGCTTGTCAAAAATCAGTTAAAGGCTGATGTGGGACAGCCATTTGGCAAGGCTGCCTATGATGCATATAAAGGGAAAAAGAAAGGAAAATGCCACTATTGTAAAAATGTTGGCCATTGCATTGAGGAATGCAAAAAAAGTTGGCTAAGGAGAAGAAAGAGTCTAGTTTGGCTGTCTAGGAGACATTAGCCACTCAGTCTTTGGATGGTGATGTTACAACCAACTTTCTTGAGGATGACTGTGCATTTGACATGTAGTTATGACACCTCTATGACTGACTTTCCATTTAATGTTGTTGAAATGCAGCATACATGGTACGTTGACAGTGGGGTATCGAGGCACATCACTTCACAGAAGTGTCTCGTTTACATCTATGCATTCGGTCCTTGTGCAGAAGAGAGTGACATGTGTGAATAACTCTGACTGTGATGTCTGTGGCATTGGTTCAGTGTTGATTACTGTGGTAGATGGATTGAACATCGTGCTCGTGGATGTATTGTTTGTGCTTGAGATTACTAACATCTCTTGTCAATTTCAGCATTCAATAAGCAAAGTTTTCATGTTATCTTTGAAGATGACAACTGTACTATTAGAGACAATGAGCTTGATTATGCTTGTTGGTTGTTAGGCACCTTGTATAAGGGCCTTTTCTTATGGGATACATATGAGAGGAGATCTCATGATGCTCTGACAGCTAGCATTCATGCCCACTGTGCAGAATGCGGAGCTACAACATGCCTCTTATGGTCAAATGAGTTTTGGTAGTTTGATGACACTTTAGGATTGTAAGATGGTGGATGCCTTGCCTCTTGTTAAGATCCCACCTCCGCATGCATGTGAAGGATGTATTGTGGGGAAAATGTATTGTTTTGCCTTCAAAAAGGATGGTGTAGTGCATGCTGTTTGTAAGTTGTAGCTTATACACTATGATGTGTGTGATTCCAAGGGGATATGAGCTCTTGGGGGTCATCTAGATTTTGTCACCTTCATAAATGACTACTCTCGATACACATGGGTGTATGGTCTCAAGGCAAAATTTGATGTATTCATGCACTTTAAACACTTAGTTGCAAGCTAGAATCTGAAACAAGTTCAAAAGTGTAGACCCTTCATACGGATAGAGGGGCTACCACATAAATTTTGGCTTGAGGGCCCTCAATGTGCTAATCATGTGTTAGATCATGCTCTGACAAAGGCACTTAAAACCTAGCACTCCCTTTGAGGCTTGGCATGAGAGGAAACCGAAGGTTGACTACTTTCCTATGTTTAGATGCGTAGCCTATGCTTATGTGCAAAAGAGCTTTGTGGAAAGCTTTATGATAAGGCATTAAAATGTATCTTTATTGGCTACAATTTAGAAAGCAAAAGGCTATTGGTTATATGATCCGTGCACTCACAAAGTTTTTGTAAGTAGGGGACCCATATGGAGATGCTATGTGGCTTGCTGCTTGAGGTAACTTGAAACTTAGTAGGGGTTAGTGTGAGAAATTTTTTACTTTCTAAGCAAAGTCAATCAATAACACACATAATGGAAGGAAACAATAGCAACACAAGTCAGTAAGGGGGGAAAGCCCCTCACCCCAAAAAGGGAAGTGGAAACTATCGATGAATGACTCGCCTAGACTAATACATGACCTTGCTACGACCAATGCTGTGGGAGGCCATCTTGTATGTCAAAGAATGCAATGATCTTGCGTTCAATAGTCTCAATTTAGTTTTTTCCTGAATTTTTGAAAGCTTGCTTCCAAAATTCTTAGCAATGCAATGGAGACATAAAAGTATTCGGGAAACAAGGTTCTCTACCTCCATCAAGTGAATGCGCTTGATACAAGGCACCTCAAAATTGGATATTCTTTAATAGATCAGATAACATGAAAAATATGAAGCTCTAGATAACCTTAAATGTAGAATGCAGTCCCTGGACAAATAATGACAGAAATTTGGTGTAGGATGAAGCCTCGATAGCCTCATATGGCAAAAAAGATGCTAGGATCATCCTTGATAAGTTAAGTCAAAGCACAAAACCACCTTGCATGGCAAACATGAAATCATAGCAGCATAGTTTAATGAATAAAAACTGCAAAAGTTTGCTAGATGATATTGATGGCTGTAGTTATCACACCTTAATTTTGTGGAATCTATAACCAACCGTCTAAACTCTTGATGTTCTTTAATGAAGATTGCAAAAGTTTTCTAGATGATGTTGATGGTAGTAGTTGTTACACCTTAATCGGGTGGAATCCAAACAATCTTGTAAACTCTTGATGTTCTTTGATGAAGATTCAGCCATTACATTTTGATTTCTAGCATTTGAATTTTTGTTGCAACTTTTGTTGAATGAACTCTCAACATGATGCTCTAGTGCTTTATCCAAGTGTAGCATAATGATTCATGGAGTTCATTCACCATCTTCATCATCCTTTGGAGTAAATAAATTTGTTAGCCTACAGTTTGTCACTTTGTCATCTCTTGGTTGTGAGCTCTGTTAGAGTTTGACAAAGACATAGGAGCTCTAACTGTTTTAGCCCATTCTCTCTATGTGCATTTCCTTTCTAGTGAATTTAGGGTGTGTTCATACTAGCAAAGGACAGTTTACCACCTCTGCATTTCTTTTTCGATGTTTTGGGGGGGCGGGGGGGGTGTTGGGGGCAGCGGCTTGCATTCAATATGGGCGGCCTGTTCTAGAATTCGGCTAGCAATTTGCACTTCTTTCCCAGCTGGTCAGCCAGCATTTAATGTGGCCAATTGCAGCTGGTCGGCCAGTTTCAGCATTTATGGCCTATTTATTAGCACCCCCACACTTCTGCTGATCATTCTCTGAGTAGGTGGACAACACACTTCGTCTTCAGCCATTCCTCTGTCTCGGTGCTGCTATTATCATCAACCTGATCCAGTGCCCTCATTGACGCCTTGGGTTGTGTGTAGGGACTGATCAATCCATCATCGTATTCAGCTTTCCTTTCAGATTCACTGCAGAGTTATCACTTCATTCTCTTCTCTCTTGGAGTCTCTCTCTTTTCTCTCCATGTTTATGTTTCCTTTCTATTGCACACTCTCACGTGGTATAATCGCCTAAGTGAGGAGATGGAGGATTAGGGTGGTTTCATATGTTTCATATGATACGTTTAGTAGGGGAATATGTACGGTACGGAACATCCACAAAAAAATTGAGAATAAATACATTGTCTCCTATGTTCATTAAAAAACACATAAAATTATATATAAAATCAGTTTACAAATGTATAGAACATGAAAGCACAAAGTACATGGGAGAGGGAGAGGGATAGGGAGAGGAGAGGAAGAGAAGGTGTGGATGAATGTGGGAGATAGAGGAAAAGAGGGAGAAGGAGAGTAGGTTAAAGTGAGAGAGAGAGAGAGAGAGAGAGGAAGAATGAGAGGGAGAGGGAGAGGGAGAGTAGGTTAGAGTGGGAGAGGAGAGCTGCCAAGTGATAACATGAGAGGTGTTTGCGGATGTAGACGTCGTATTGGATAGCAAAAACACAAGTATTACAACACTCGTAGCCCGCACATAACTTGAAATGCATAACTTACCTTAATAATCTCGGACATCAGACACCTATTGGCCCCAAAATTGGCACCCCTTTTGGTATTTCTTTAACTTGATTGCTAATGGAATGAGTATAAGCTGAGATTCACAATTCCTTTTGTTGTTCCAAAAAGCCTCTTTGCTATAGCAACAATCAACAATCAATTTGGGCCAATTGCCCCTTGATTTTTCACCTGCAACTTGCACCAATGGAACCATCAATTGGCCAAATGCTACCCAAGTTACAATGAATGGCTTGGCATCTGAATTTCCTAACAATTATACGAATTTCACGTGCTGAATTTAGTGTATGATGCCTTTATCAATTGGCATGGGTCTCAAGGTGACTGTCAAACCCTAATTTTTACAGAAATTTAGGGTTTACATTAGATATCTTTGTTGTCCACCAAATTCGATTGAAATCTAATCCAAAAGGCTGAGAAATGCTGAGAATGATTGAGCACAAGTTGGTTAAGGTGAGAGAATGCCAGAAGAGAGAAATTCATGAATTCTTCTCGGAGGGGCCCTTCAAATTGGTTGCAACCTATCAGAAACTGCCTAGGAGCTATCGCCTACTACCAGGGATGCCAAAAATTGCTGCCGCCAAACATTAGCTGATGCTGTCGTCAGGTCCTGAAGACCTCAAAATCGCGGTTGCCTGCTTTAGATGGGTTGTTTGCTGCTGTCCTTTTCTCTTGAAGGTTATGCACAGCTGGGAAATCAGACCAGCAGCTTCTTCTCTTCCTTTCTTTCAATCTAAATGAACTCAATTTCTCTCTCTAGCCTCCAAAAACGTTTTTTAGTCTTGCATGGGTATTTTTGCCAAGAGGTTGCCTTCTAAACGCATTTTTCAACATTGTCATTTAATTAATTTTCGAAATTAAATAATTCAAAAAAATTAATTTCAGCCCTTTTGACCCTGCCCAAAATTAAATGTGCCTATCCATAATTAATTTGGCTAGGCCATTTGCAACCTAGAGTGGTCCCGACCTCTCTTGACCTTTAGATTGGCGTTAATTAATTCATTCATTAATTAATGCTAGTTCCTAGTGTCACCACTAACACTTATTGGCCAAACCACTATCCTAGGGTCCAATTTGATACCAATTGACCAACAAAACCTAGTCGGTATCACTTATCAAACTTTTACCTTTGACACCTGTGAGAGGTGAGAGAATGCATAAGGATCAAGACTCAAACTCAGCTGTGAATACAGTTGACAGTGAAGAGAGTGTGTGAATGTGATAGATTGACATCCAAAGCAATCATCAAAAGAGTGTAAGATGCAAGTACAAAGTATAACCCTTAAACCTTAGGGTTGTAAGAGGGTGTTCACACCCGAAAGGTGTAAAACATGACAAGTGCCCAAACTGTGTAACATAGGCACATAAAATAAAAGGAAATAAACGTGGGGGAAAAAAACCTCTTACAAGGAGAGTAAAAAGTGTTCCAACATCCTATTGAGGATCACCGACACTCCTCTGTGAGCGTAGGCATGAGTCAAACCTAACAAACCCCCTTGTAGTGAAAAGTGATCAATATACAAGGGTCATCCACCACAGGAGATCAAATTTAAAGCATTGCGGAATGCTTCAAATTTGTCACAAGAATGAGCTTTGGTGAAGATGTCTGCCACATTCTTGGTGGTAGGACAGTAGACAAGGCTGATATCACCTGCATGCAGCCTCTTTGACAAAGTGATAGTGGATCTCAATGTGTTTCGTGCGTGCATGAAACACTAGGTTCCGTGCCACTGCAATGGCACTCTGACTATCAATGAACAAAGGAGTAGGCTCCGTAACAAAGACATCCAAATCAGCCAACAAACGTCTAAGCCATACGTATTCAACTGTGGTAGTAAAAGTTGCCTTGTATTCAGCTTCACATGACGATGTGGCAACAGTGGATTGTTTTTTGTTGAGCCAAGAAATGCAAGATGAGCCAAGAAATAAACAATTATCACTAGTGGAGTGACAAGAATCATAATCACCAACCCAATCAGAATCACTGTAAGCATGTAAGTGCAATGGTTTCCCCTTGGCATAAAGCAATCCAAGAGTCCTAGTACCTTGTAAGCAACGGAAAACATGCTTGACAGCTTGCCAATGTGACATGCATGCCTGATGCATATATCTGCTCCAGTGCTGAAACTGCAAACTGTATGTTTTCCCTTGTGTTGCATAAGTAAATAAGACATCCAATTGCTGGAGCATATGTATGGATATGAAACAAGGCATTGTCATCATGCAAGGACAACTTTAGTCCAGGTTCCATTGGTGTACAAACTGGCTTGGAATCCTGTAATCCAAACCTCTCAAGAAGTCTACCAATGTATCTAGACTGTGATAATCCTGTAAGCAAAATATCAACATATAGACATAAGGCCAGCAAGGATTCCCCCCTCTTTACATACATAAAGGGTAGACTGTGATGAGCTGTTTATGAACTGAGTAAAAAGGCGTCAATCTTTTCATACCAAGGTTGAGGAGCTTGCGTTAAACCGTATAAAGCCTTTTTCAGCTTGGAGACCAAGTGTTCGGATCCCACAACTGCAAAACCAATGGGTTGTTGCATAGACACTTCTTCTTGAAGTTCCCCATGTAAAAATGCAATCTTTATATCAAGCTGGTGCACAGTCCATCCATAATAGGTAGTCAAAACAACCATAGACCCAATGGTAATCATGCGGGATGTAGGAGCAAATGTCTCCTGATAGACAATACCTCTCTTCTATGTGTAGCCTTTAGGCACAAGCCTAGCCTTATATTTATCAATGGATCCATTTGCATTTCTTGTTAGCTTATAGACCCACTTTGTACCAATGGCTTTCTTTCCCACAGGCAAGGGTACTAAATCCCATGTTTGATTCTTCATGATGGAATCAAACTCAGCTTGCATTGCTATCATCCAATGCACACTATGTTGTGCATCCTCAAAACATCAGGCTCCTCATCATCAAGTGTATCTGCTGGCATAACAAACTCCATGGTATGTGCACCATCATGTATACAAGCTTGCCTTCTAGTACGACCAGCAATAGGAGCATCCAAATGACTATCTTTCATTGTCTTCAAATACCATCTAGGCATTTGCCTAGCTTCCTGATTGTGTACAAGCTCTTGCTGAATTTTAAATTTAGCACCGTGCTGAATATTCAGATCAATCATAGGCTGATTTTCGGCACTACCCAATGGAGCAATTTGCTGAATAGAAAGTTCACTTGTTGAAGCTCCAGCTGTATCACTGAAAGAAATGGGCAGCAGCCTTTCAAATACATCATTGGCAACTTGATATGTATCAAAACCAGCAAGGGATAATTCTGATTTTTCATCAAAAACCACATCCCTATTGACAAATACGTTCTTAGAGACAGGATCATACAATCTATATCCTTTGCTCTTATTGTTGTATCCTACAAAAATGCATTTATTTCTTAGTACCTTGGGAATGTGAGCATACGCAAGATACCCAAAAGTATGAAAATTTTCAACAAAAGGTTTCTGGCTGTTCTAAGCCTCAAAAGGTGTTACATTCTTTAATGCCTTGGTGGGGCACCTGTTCAAAACATGGCAAGCACACATAACTGCTTCCATCCAAAAAGTGCGTGGCAAGCTCTTTTCTTTCAGCATACATCTGACCATCTCCATGATTGACCGATTTTTCCTCTCAGTAACCCCATTCTACTGTGGAGTATAAGCAATAGTGTACTAATGAACAATGCCTTTTTACTTCAAAAAAGAATTCAGCATAGAAGACATGTATCCTTCCCCTTGGTCTAAACGGAGAGTCTTAACCTTGTAGCCAGATTGATTTTCAGCATGTGCTACAAAAGTAAAAAATGCATCATACACTAGTGACTTTTTTACCAATGAGTATACCTAGCAAAAGCGAGTTAAGTCATCCATAAAAGTGACAAAATAGTAACAGCCACCCAATGACTTTGTCTACATAGGGCCACATAGATCGGAGTGCACAATTTGTAATCTGGCAGTTGCTCTAAAGGCAACATCATGAGGAAATGAAAAACGATGTGTTTTTCCCAAAATGCACCCCTCGCATATATGCTCAAGAGGTCTCTCCAAGAGAGGTAAACCATCAAGCATCTGTGTAAGTTGCATAAGCATCGAACTACCATAGCTTACATGCCCCATGCGAGCATGCCATAACTTTGCTTGTGACATAGCAGAAATGAGAGTGGATGTGAGATAGACCGACTGATCAATTGAAAAAGCATCTAACTCATATAATCTATGACATAAAGTGCCAGTCAAAACCAAAGTCATGTGCTCCTTATCTTTGACCATATATCTGCAATTATCAAAGCAAGGCAGAAGGGTAAGGGCAGGCAAGCTAAAAATGCTCTGCAGAGCTCTGGGACTTTAGGTACTTCACAAGGCAGCAAGAAATAAGGGGCACGCAAGCCAAGAAGGGAAAGTGCCACTATTGCAAGTAGTGAGGACACTACATCACAGAATGTGGAAAGTGGATAGCCAAGGAGAAGAGAAAGGAGTCAGGGATGTCTGTTTTTTATGCACCTTCCACTGCTATTGAGTCCGCGTCTTTTGTTGCAGACAAGGACTATTGTTTTTACACATGCAGTTATGACTCTTCTTGGGCTGATAGAGCATTTAGCTCTACTAAGGATGTGAGCACATGGTTTTTTAACAATGGTGCTTCGAGGCACATCACATCCCACAGGGATTTGTTTTCTTTTGTCATTGTAGCCCCAGTTGGCAAGTTTGTATAGTGTGCTAACAATGCATCATATCCTGATAGAGGCATTGGGGAGATTGTGTTGAAAACCATTGATGGCTCTATTCTCTGCTTGCAAAATGCCTTATTTGTGTCGGGCATAAATAAAAATTTGCTATCGATTTCTTCTTTGACAAGGTGTGGATTTCCTGAGCCCGTTACTTTTAAGAAGGCTATACACAAAGGTAACAATTCTTCTTGGGAGAGGGCATATGTTGTTTGAGTTTTGACTCATTTACAAACAAACCATATATAGGATTTGGTTTCCCTACCTAGTGTAGAACATACATTGCCATGCAAGTGGGGTGTATAAGCTAAAGAGCCATAGTTGCATTCGTACTACGTACGGACTAGTTCGTTCCGTACGGTTTATACCATACCGTACGGTACGTATTCGTACCATTTCGTACAAAAAACAAGCCATTTTTGGCCTCTAAAGACTAGACCATACAATATCTTCCAACTCATAAGCCTTATGTTTATTATCATAATTCCAAGTCTCTCTCTCTCTCACACACACACACACACTCTCTCTTTCTCCCAACTTCCAAGATGAGTATGCAATTCCAAGAGCATCTCTTCTCTCTCTCTCTCTCACACACACACACATACACACACATACTCTCTCTCTCTCTCTCTCTCCCAACTTCCAAGATGAGTATGCAATTCCAAGAGCATCCCTTCTCTCTCTCTCTCTCTCTCTCTCGTCTCTCTCACACACACATACACACACACACAAAAGAATGAAGAGCTTGATTGTCCATCCACCCTTAACTTTACTTTGTGCTTTGATGTATTACATATATACTTCTATCTGTCTTTTAGTAGCGCATTGCGCATATTGTGCATGATGTTTTTCCTTGTTATGCTCATGTTTTCATCCTATTAACTCAAGTGACATTGCTATTTTAGCTGTAGACATGTGTTCTATTATCTATAATCCAAAATAACCGAGTTTTTGTTTTTTTCTTCGTACTAATATCGTACCGTACCTTATAAAATCATAAGCTACCAATTAGTACCGTATTTTACCGTACCGTACCTGACAACCCTGTAAAGAGCACCGATGATCATCCTAAGCTAGCATATAAGACCTGTTTGGTTTCAAAGGGCTTTAAACAAGAAAAGTAGTTGACTTTGATGAGATATTGTCTCCTGTGGTCAAAATAACTAACCTTTGCAAAAATCTAGGCGTATGCTCAGAGGCTATAACATCCACACCACTGTTCTTTCTTGTATGCTCTTGCTCTAAGAGCAAACTAATCAACTAAAGGAAAGAAAGTGGTTGTGGGGAGATTCTCATGGTGAGGTTCAAGGCCGTATGAAAAGCCAAATATGAGGGCGGCAATGAATTCAAAGTAGTGTCTGCATTGAATCACCGTCATTCATCTTCACAATCTCAAGTTCATTTTTCAAGAAAGAGATGTATGTCTCATGCTTATCAGCAAGCATCTGCTCTAAGGTTAGCCATGCTTCTCGTGAAGAAGTTGCAGACCAAATGTGGGGGATGATAGATCGTTAAACTGCCAATGCAATCAGCAACAAAGCATGTGCATCCCATGTGTCCTATGCCTTTTCTACTGCTGATCTCTTAGAAAGTGGTTGAGCTAGAGCGGGCTGAGTTGTTGAAGCGCCTATTGTATTGACGATGTTTGGCGAAGGGGGGAGGCGGATTGGAGTTGGGGACACGTTGTTGGGGACTGGCACTAGTGGCGTGCTGCCTCCTGGATAGGCGACGTAGTTGAAGATGCACACTAAGGAACTACATGGAGCTACTTGGTGGCACTCAAAGTGACGGACAAGTTAGGGGACATGCAGCGCTCAAGACTAGGTGGGTGCTGTGTAAAATGGTGAGCAACGGTAAAAGCTGTGCCTAGTGTGGCACTGGAAACAGAGTGGTTGTTGGTGGGCGGTAGACATGGCCAGGCTAGGCAGCACTGGTGGTGCTAGCGATGGCTAGGAGCTGAGCTGAGTTGAGTGCTACTTTGATACCAAATGTGACAAGTGGGAGGATTCACAAGGATCAAAGCTCAAACTCAGTTGCAAGTATAGTTGACAATGAAGAGTGTGTGTGAGTGTGATAGTACGACACCCAAAGCAATGAAGAGTATGTGCAAGTACAAAGTACTACTCTTAAACCTTAGGGTTGTAAGAGGGTGTTTACGCCTGAAATGTGTAAAACCGGCAAGTGCCCAAACTGTGTAGCATAGGCACTTAAAATAAAAGGAAATAAATCTTGGGAAAAAAACCTCGTAAGGAGAGTAAAAAGTGCCCCAATGTCCTACTAAGAATCATTGACACTCCTCTATGAGCATAGGTGCGAATCAAATCCAACAACAACCACAACATCCTCAGGATCCTTCGCCTGCTACTATACAATATCTGCCATGTGCATCACATGTGCTTTAAACAATCTTGCACATTTGATTAATAACTTAATCAAATGCTATGAGCAAGATTAAAACATCTCGAAATTTCAAGTCCCCATGGCAAACCTCCCCCTTGAATCCACGCAATCGTCCTCGATTGCACTACATTGTGCCAAAGGAAAAGCATATTGCACCAGAATTTCCATAAGGCATCATAGTCACAACATTGCACACTCTTGTCTAACCATGCTACATGCCCTAGACCTTGCTGAAAATTTTCAGCTAGCATAAACAATCCAAAACTTTTGCTAGAAACCCATTGGATACATCCATAACTCATATTTTCAGCATAAACCATTGCTGAAACTATCAATGGCATTTATTAACATGCTATTGTCCATTTAACCAGCTATAAACTATTGAAAACAAAGCATAAACTGATCATTTGCTGATCTTAGCCCAAATTGATGACAAACTCATTGCAAAAACTGACCAGCAATCAATGCAAAACTGATTCGATAAGTGGCCATAAATGGTTCTCAAATTGATCTAAAACTGAGCTGAAATGATTTAGAATTTTTGTCTCAAAACTGAGGCAAAACTTATATCAAATTGATCATAAGCTGATAGAGAAGTATAGTTTTAGTGCCCAGGTGAAACTCATACTCATCTATATACATCTCATAGTGACTAGCACACTAAGTAGTGACCTCAAGGCAAACATACTATTAGCACAGTAACTTGTCTGCATGTTGAATACATCCGAGATCCACTACATACAAGAGCTATCCTCAACTAGTGGAGTGGAAGTGTTATCTTCTCCTTGAGCATTAGGCAATATTGTGTACCCTTGCTTTGTTGAATCTAATTGAGTCTGAACTAAACTCGGCTCCAAGTTTAACTGAAGGCATCTAGGCAAAGCCGCAACAATTGAGGATGGTTTGCCACCTCACCGTCTTCCATCCATTGACGAATAATTTTGAAATTTCACCAAGTATCTCCTAGAAACTTTACCTTTGACCTTTCTTTCCTTATTCTGTCAAAATCTACTCAGCTGTCAAAATCTCATCTAGCTCCTTAACCGTAAGTTGAATTTCAGCAGAGATATCCTCTGGCACATCACCATGAAAAGGCCTCAATAAGCTGATTATGTATGCGCCGTGAAGGTAATTTCGGATGATATGCCACATCATTCATATTCTCCAACACTTGGAAGGATAGTATCTCATACTCAACTTCGGATATAGTCATTCTCTTTCTTTAATCTTTTGAGCCTTGTCTTTTCAAAACGCAGCAATAGATAATCCCCCTTTGCAAACTACAAAGCACATTTGTGACAATCAACTGCCCTCTTTTGCGTTTCCTGTGATCTCTGAAGTGTATTCTTTATCTTTGTATAGGCTACATCCAATTTTTCCACATAAAGGTTAGCCTCAAATATCTTTTCTTGAGTTTGCAAGATAGGTGGTACTTTCTTGCCACCCTCAACCACCTCAAATGGAGCTTTGCTAGTGGAACTATGCATTGCGTTGTTGTGCGTAAACTCAACCAAGGGAAAATATTGCTCCTATAGTGTCTTGTGGTCTGAAACATAGCACCTCAAAGTATCTAACACTCTAAAATTTGCTTTCGCAAATTGACCATTTGTTTGTGGATGGAAGGATGATGAGAATTTCAGCATGGTGCCCTTTATTCTCAAACAATCCCTTTCAAAATACATTGGTCATTTGAGAGTCTTGATCACTAATGATTGACTTTGGTATACCATGGTACTTAAAGATGTATTGTGAAAACAAGCATGCCATATAATCAGTCTTTATTTTCTTCCTCACCGGAATGAAATGGGCTTTTTTGCTACATGTGCAAATGATAGTCCATATCCCATCATTCCTTGTAGGTGTCTTAGGAAGTTCAAAAATGAAATCCATTGCAATGCTTTGCTAAGGCCTATTTGAAACAGGCAAACCCGTCATTTTTTGCCTATCATGCTTCACCTTCTGACATACAATACATGTCCTAACAAACTATTCTACATCATGTCTCAAAGCTAGCCAATAAGAGAAATGCTCCACTGCCTTGATTGTGGCATCAATACCTCTGTGTCCTACATATAGAGTAGCATGATTTCAATGATAACTCTAGGCCTTAATTGGTTTGTGACACACAGTTGTCCATGCATCATCAGAAATCCATCTCTTAGCACAAAGTGCTCATGCCTCTGAGTTGATCATAAACATTAGCAAAGTCTGAATCAGCAAAATATTGCTCTTTCATGGCATCCAACAAAATGTGATAAACCATATTGACAACTCAAATTTGTGTCTTACATGACAATGCATTAGCGACAACACACACGTGAACTCACCCTAGCAGGTGTAAGTATACCATACCCTAAGTATAAATACATTCTATTATTCTTTGTGTGTACCACCTGGTACACACCTATCTGTCGACTCACTCTCACTCTCTTTCATTGTTCAGTACTATTGAGCACCTCAACTAATGTACCTACTCTCTCTCTACTTTCGCTTCTACTCCACAAACTAGTATCAGAACTGTTGGTTACACCATTCGCTCATAGGTCGCAACACAGAAGCCAACGTGCAACACTTGACACATGCATCAGGTTAAGCTGAGGAGAAGCGACCAGCGACACCAGCATCGACTAGCCAGACCTGTGTTCATAAGACCAACTGGCGACCAGTCGCGACGGGCAGATGATCAACACACGAGACGAGCAAACTGTCGACACAATCCAACGGGGCCGACAAGGGTCACGTGACGCGGGTTGCACGGACTGACGTCCGTCAAACAGGCAGGTCAATGGCCCCATTTTCTTGTAAATATTGAGAAATTTTCAGTTCATTTTATTTCCCCTCTTCTATGTGTTTGCATGAGCAAGCACAGAACACGAATTTGTGCAAATTTACTCCTTAAATTTTGGGGCTTTTTCCAGATTTGGTGCCGAACACAAGTTTCGGTGATTCTTGATCCACAAATTGCAGACATTGAGTGCATGGGTCTCACAAAATTTTGGGGATTTTCAGATGCAAGTGAATTTTTTTGCTGGTTTGAGCCAATTTCTTTGAAATCGTGCACTCTTGGACCTCGAAATTTGGGGCTTTTGCAGAATTCGTGAAATTTCTGCAATATTCGCCCGTACTTGACGCTCGGGAAGATTTATTGATTCAATTGGAACAAATTCATTGCAAAAATTTTGGGGCTTTTCACATTGGTGATATATTTTGAGTCGATTTGAGACTGGACAGTGAAATTTGTACCAGATTCACTGCTGAGTGGGAGTCTTTTGAGTTTTTGATGCTTTAAATGTTGAAAAAGAGCAGCTTCTCTTGGCACGTATTGCTGAATACTCACTATGCAGTGAAACAGTGATAAATAAAGCATTTGGGTCGTTGCATTTGGGAATTTTGGTAATGTATTACTGAAGTGGGAGCTATCTTTAATGCAAATGTATCAGATTTGATTCATGTATATGCTGTAATCTTGAACATCTGCTTCTTGGACATCTTGGAAGTACAAGAGTGTGTACTTGCTGTTACAATTCAGCAACCTTGCTATTGGCTGAAAGCATTCGGCCCTTTATTGCAGTTGTGTATTACTGAAGATAGCTAGCAGTGCATCTGACACAAAGAATCTCTTTGAGATTCGTAAATTCGATAGCAATGGTTTTGATATTTGGAAAAATCGTATGCAGGGTATACTCTTTTTAAAGGATTGTGATGATGCTTTAGGAAAACATAAGCTTGTTGCTTTGTCAAATGAGGATTGGGCTAAAATGAATTAAAAAGCCATTACTTACATTAAAATTGCCATCACATATGATATCTTGGTTGATATAAAGGGGCTTGATATTGCCTATGTAGTTTGGGAGAAACTCAAGGCTACTTATGAGAATACAGCTATTGTCAATCAGATACATCTCATGTAGAAGTTGGTCAACTTGAAGCTTGATGAGTCTAAGCCTGCCTCAGAGCATTTGAATGCTCTCACTGGTATTTTGAGTTAGTTACAAGATATAGGTTTGCCAACTTTTGATCCTAAATTGAGAGCTATCTTCTTGCTCATGACATTGCCCGATTCATGGGAAGCATTGGTTGTGTCATTGAGCAATAACCCTAACTTGACATTTAATGGTGTGCATGGTTCTATTCTAAATGAAGAGATTAGATACAAGGCAAGTGGGAAAAACAGTGGATCAGCCTACAATATAAGAGAAAGAATTGAAAAAAGATCTAATGCTGCAAATAAAAACAAAAATTGCAGCAAAGGACTCTGTATTATCTCTACTACAAGGCACTTCCTGGAAAGTTTGTTGCAATTCCTGAAGTATAGTCACACATTAAGTTATGGCACAAGCATTTTGGACACATGAGCCAAAAGGGTTTGCCAGCACTTTCTTCACTTGGAAGAGTTGATGTGAAAAACTCAAAGCTTGACTTTTGTGAGGATTGTGTTCTTGGTAAACATGTCAAGAGTCCATACTCTAATGGAGTTTCTAAGAACGCATGTATCTTGGATTTAGTCCATTCTGATGTATGCACCATGCCAATTAAAACTCATAGTGGTTTCCATTATGTTATGTCTTCTATTGATGACCATTCTAGGAAGCATTGGATGCTTTTAAAAAGTTTTATGCATTGGTTAGTACTCAAAAGGGCTTAAAGTTAAAATACATAAGAACAGATGACGGGGGAGAGTATGTATCTAAACAATTTAATAAGTTTTGTGATGTCAATGGGATTAAACAAGAGTTTACACCTTACAATCCATCATCTAATGGTGTGGCTGAGTAAATGAATCGCATGTAATGTGAGAAGATTCGGTTCATGTTGTTCATAGCTAATCTCTCACAATCGTTTTGGAGAGAGGCGCTTAAAACCGCAATGCATATTTGTAACCGATCTCCACATCGTGTACTTGAAAGTGGTATCCTTGAAGAGGTTTGGTCTGGCAAAACCTACTTCATATGACCACTTAAGGGTCTTTGGCTGCAAATGCTATGTACATGTACCTGTTGATAACGAAACCAAACTTGATATGAAGTCTCATAGAAGCATCTTCATGGGTTATGGAGATGAAGGTGAAATGGGCTATAGAGTTTGGGTTCCAAGCATGAAAAAGGTGCTACGCAGCTAGAATGTGGTATTTAATGAGTAAAAGTTGCTGAAAAATGTCACATGTAATTACTTAGACAAAAAGAAAGATAAATTTCAGCATGATCAATTACTTGAGCAGCCATTAGCCACTGAAAATTCAGCTCCTTTTAACGCTAATTATGACAATCAGCGTATCATTATTGACCCAAATGAAAATGGGCAGCAAGGGGATGCTGAACATCAGCTTGAGCACCAAAATCAGCATGCTGAAAATGAATTAGAGCAGCTTGAAATTGTATTATAGCAACCCGAACATGTAGTTCAGCAGCCAAACAATAAGGTCATTGACATTCCCTTGGATGTGGATCCATTACCTGATAACACAAATCATTGGGTAGGAAGGTCTACACGTGTCAGAAGACCTATACAAAGATTTGATCCTTCTTTGGATTCCATTTTACTCACAGATGAAGGTGAGCCTCTTACATATAAAGAGGCCTTATGATGTGAATTGAAGAAAAAGTGGGAGCTAGCTATGCAAGAAGAAATGAAGTCATTGTATCAAAATGATACTTGGGATTTGGTTACATTGCCCAGGGATAGAAAAGCCATTCCTAACAAATGGGTCTATAAAATCAAGTGTGGATGGCAAACTCAAATGCAAAGCGAGACTTGTGGCTAAGGGCTATACACAAAAGGAAGGCATTGATTTTCAAGAAGTGTTTTCTCCTGTTGTTAAAATGACCACTCTTCGAGTGCTATTTGCCATTGTAGCATCTATGGATCTTGAACTTGATGAGATGGATATTAGAACTACATTTTTGCATGGTGATTTGGAAAAAGAGCTGTACATGAAACAACTCGAAGGCTTTGTTATACAAGGAAAGGAGCATTTGATAGCTTAAGAGAATCTTGTATGGTTTGAAACAAGCTCCTAGTCAATGGTATAAGAAGTTTGATGTTTTCATGCTCTCACATGGTTTTAAAAGGAGTAGCACCGCTTATATATTAAGAAGGTTAATGATGGAAGCCTTATTATACTTGTACTTTATGTGGATGATATGCTTATTGCTGGTAAGCATAAAAGCTAGATTAATGCATTGAAAAGACAGCTGAATTTAGCATTTTCCATGAAGGATTTGGGTGCAACTAACCATATTTTGGGCATGCGTGTGACACGACATAGAGAGCAAAAGCTCTTATTTTTCTCACAAGAAAAGTACATCAGCAAATTACTTGATCGTTTTTCTATGGCTGATGATAAGCCTCTTGGTGTACCTTTTTCACCTCATTTTAAGCTTAGCAAGGCAGATTACCCAAAAGATGATAAGGCAGCTAGCTCTATGTAGAGTGTTCCTTATGCTTCAACTTGTGGTTCACTCATGTATGCTATGGTTGCCACTAGACCTGACATTGCTTATGCAGTGGGAGTTGTAAGCAAGTTTATGTCAAATCCTAGCAAAGCACATTGGGAAGCAGTGAAATGTATTTTACGGTACCTTAAGAGTCATAAACAAAATGTATTTGCTATGGCAAGGGTATGTTAAATCTGCAGGGGTATTGTGATATAGACATGGTAGGTAACTTGGATACTCTCAAGTCTACTAGCGGGTACATCTTTATCTTGACTGGTGGGGTGGTCTCTTGGTGCTCTAGATTGTAAAAAGTAGTAGCACTCTCTACCACTGAGGCTGAATATATTTCAGCCACTGAAGCTTCAAAAGAAGCAGTTTGGCTTGGTCGTTTGGTCAAGGATTTTGGGCTGCCCACCAAAACACCTCTACTTGGATGTGATAGCCAAAGTACTGTATGCCTAGCTAAGCATGCCATGTTTCATGCATGTATCAAACATATTGATGTTCAGTATCATTTTATTAGACAGGTTTTGGATGACGGTCTAATCACCCGAACTAAGATCAAATCAAAGGATAACCATGTAGATGTTCTCATTAAAAGTCTTGCAAAGGCTCAACATAAGCATTGCATTAGTCTTGTGGGAGTTGGTTAAATGTTTGCTTAGGACCTTTAAGTGGGAGGTTGTTAGGTGTAAATACCCTTTACGCTCTCCCATGTATAAATTACTTCACACACGTGAACTCACCCTAGCAGATGTTAAGTGTACTGCACCCTAAGTATAAATACATTCTTTTATTCTCTGTGTACCACACCGGTACACACCTATCTGTCGACACACGCTCACTCTCTCTCACTATTCAGTACTATGGAGCACCTCGACTAATGTGCCTACCCTCTCTCTGCTTCCGCTTCTACTTAACACATGAAACCAGCTGTAAATCATTGAAAACTGAGCATAAACTGATCATTTACTAATTTGAGAACTGATTGTAAACTGTTGTAAATGTGACCCCAAACTGATCACAAACTCATTGCAGAAACTGACCAGCAATCAATGCAAAACTGATCCCAAAAGTGACCATAAACGATTCTCAAACAGATCAGGACCTGAGCTGAAACTGATTCAGTACCCAGGCAAAGCTCATAGGGACTAGTACACAAAGTCGTGATCTCAAAGTAGACGTACTATTAGCACAATGGATGCATGTTGAAGACATCCAAGATCCACTACATATGGGAGTTGTCCTCAACTAGTAGAGTGGAACTGCTACCTTCTCCTTGAGCATCAAGCAATACTCCATACCCTTGCTCTGTTGAACATGACTGAGTCCACACTAAAGTCGGCTCTAATTGAAAGGCATCTAGGTAAAGCTGCATCAATTGAGGTTGGTCTGCAAAGTTCTCCTCTTCCATCCAGTAGGCATCCATTTGTGAATAATTTTGAAATTTCACCAAGTGTCTCTTGGAAACTTTACCTTTAACCTTTCTTTCGTTATGTTCCAAAATTTGCTGGAGTACCAAAATCTCATCCAATTTTTAATTCCTAGGCTAAATTTCAATAGACATGTCCTTTGGCACATCACCATGAAAAGGCCTCAACAAACTGACATGAAAGGCATTGTGTATCTGCTAATGTGGATGTTATTTTCAGTTAATATGTCACATTGCTCATTTTCTCCAACACCTAGAAGGGACTATAGTATCTCATATTGAACTTTGGATACAATCTTTCTCTTCCTTTAATCTTTTTCAGCCTTGTCTTTTCAAAACGCAGCAATACATAATCGCCCTCTGCAAATTGCAAAGCACGTCTATGACAATCAGCTGCTCTCTTTTGGTTTTTATATGATCTTTGAAGTGCATACTTTATCTTTGCATAGGTTGCATCTAAGTTTTTCACATAACGGTTAGCCTCAAAGATCTTATCTTTAGTTTGTAAGATAAGTGTAATCCACTGGTGGAAATAGCTTAGGATCCATCGATTAGTGTAATGTGCCAGTGGAAACAGCTTCGGATCTATCCAATGATACACTATACAATGGGATGCATAGTATACTATATGCTGAAGAATGCTCATGCAAGAGGTGTCACTTGGATAGTGTCCCGTCTAGGGAAATTGTTCACTTGTCTAAGCATTCTAGTACAAAGATGATGAATCGTGCAATGTATAAGGAAAGATACAACAGCGGGGAAATACTGATGGCAAAGACAAGTGCCGAAACTTGTAGAATGCCAAGAACGGTAGAAACCCCCTCTCAACTTGGATGTTGGTACTGAAGAAGGAAGAGGAGCCGAAAGATATCGGTCTTTGTGTGGTGCCGAGAACCATGTGGATGAAGATGATGAAGCATCCCTACTAGAAGAGCAAGGATAAAAGTCACCGCCATGATAGCATCAAGAGAGATGTTGCATGATCCACCACGGGAGGAGAAGCCTAAATGTTGGTAGAATAGCAAAACTCTAAGTAGATGGAAACATGAAAGAAACGGCATGGATCTCCTTTCTCCAGCTCAAGAAGAACTAGTGCAAGCTTGCAGGTTAGCCCTACATTGAAATACAAAACTGTGCAATGGACATACGAAATCTACAAGCACAGAGGTAAGTAATGAGATGCTTCAAAAAACAAATCTCAAAATAAAAGAAAGCAAAGCGAAGTGCAATGCAATGAGTATGTAAGTATGCGGTGGAAGTCTAAAAAGGAAAAGGCTAGTTGTGTGGCCACCATCGCATATAGTGAGATCGAGAAGTGGTCCTAGAAGGTGCAATGGATGCCCTAGGAATGGAGGCGTAAAGTGTAATAGACGAGCCACTAGCATACCAATCAACCAATCCTTTAGGAGCAGTCAAGGAGATAGGTATGAGATTGTCCACGTACCACATATCCAGTAGCCACTGGGGCAGATGAAACAAATGGTCAGCAGCAGCAGGAGGTGTAGCCTCACTGGACTCGCTAACCAGAGTGGAGGCAGTCGTAGCAATCAGCAGTTGTTTTCTAGGAGAAAAACGTTGGGCCTTGGCACGACACTTCTTGTCCACATGGCCCGACCTCTTGCAGTCCGTGCAAAACCTATTTTTCTTAAGAATTTACCGCTAAAGGGATCATGTTTCTTTGGTTCTGTCATCCTTGTTTTGGCTTGCCTTCGCATCTTGCGAGTTATTGCCACTGTTGTTTTTTTCTCCTGAGGAAGAGGCAACTAACCCTTACCTCTTTGAATGGATGTGTGGAGGACTCATTGTGGACTTTATCGTGTAGCCTCGCGTAATGCAAGTACTGACACTCATACAAGGTTGATAATCTAGGAGTGAGATAATGTGTTGGATAAAATTGAAGTATTTGTCGGAAAACTTATTCAAGAAGAATGTGACATGATCGTCATCTAACTTCAGGGAGCCAATAGTGGCAAACTCCACTAGTAAGCATCGATATTCAGCCAACTTAACTTTTAGATTATCCCCTTCCTTAATGGAAAAGTCTAACTTGCAAAATCACTGTAGGATACTATTTAGAAGAGCACCGGCTCTAATACCATGTGAAGATATGCTAGGGTTTACATTGAGGAAAAACAGCATGTACAACTAAGACTGAAACACAAAGACTCAGACCCTAACTGTGAAACGTAAAATGCAAAAACCTAAAACTCAAACACAGAGAGAAGAAACTTTGAAGTGAATGAATGCTATAAATGAATGTAAAAGTGTACAAAATGCCCAAGGGCAGAGCAATGCAGTGTCGAAGAGTGATGTCCACCGGAGACAGATCGTGAGTGCTGTAACCATCAATCAGAGATGAGAGAGTGCTAAATAATGAAGGGCAGCAAGCCGAGGCAAAAAAATGTCAGGCAACAACAGGAGAGGCGTTTGCTGATGTAGAAGGCTTGCTGGACAACAAAAACGCAGGTACTACAGCCATCATCCAGTGGGAGAGATGGTAGCAGCCTATCGCTTGGCACCAGATGCTGAAAACACAAGTTGATGAGGTGCTATGATGATGCAACAAATGGAGATCTCTAGACAACAAAGCAATGGCTAAGGCCGTCTAGGGCTAGATAGTGATGGACTGCAGTCGATGATGACAGAAATCTGCACAATAGAGAGAAACTTGCACAAAAGGATGGGACTGAATGGTGGGCAGCTTGACTATTTATAGATATTAAAGGGTGGCCAAAACTTTAGGGTTTTGGGGAACCACTGAAACTCTCTCGAACTACACACCAAATTTTCGTTTTTCGTTAATTAAGTGTGTTTTAGGGCTGTTAAAAAATGCTTATCAGCTGTAAAGCATGTTTTAGCTCAACATATACATCTAAATTTATTCATTTATATATCTTACACAAGCTCTTCAAAAGAAACATGTACAATTTGCAAAACATGATAGTCTACTCCATAGATGATACTCCAATTACATCAAAATGGCTAGGTGGTTCCAGATTTTTGCTAGCAATTTGCGCTTCTTTCCCAACTGATCGGCCAGAGCATTTAGTATGGCTGATTGCTTCAACATTCATGGGCTATTTATTAGCATGCTCGCCCCTGCGTGCCCCCCCGCCCCCGCACAGCCCCAGGCTGATCATTATTTTTCTATATGTGGATAGCACACTTCATCTTCAACCTGTCCTCTGTCTCAGTACTGCTGTTATCATTGGCCTGATCCAGTGACCTTATTGATGTTGCAAGGAGTGATCTCTCTGTCAGGAGGGGCATTCATTATGGCCAGGTGGTTCTAGATTTTTGCCAGCAATTTGCGCTTTTTTTTCAACCAATCAGCCAGAGCATTGAATGTGGCTGCTTGCAGTTGATTCCCCCCCTCCCCTCCCCATCTTTTTCTATAGGTGGACAGCACAATTCATCTTCAGCCTCTCCTCTGTCTCAGTGGGTGGTGGTGTTGTTATCAGCCTACAACTTCTCTATGAAGATGCAGGTGAAGCAGGAAGGTTCTCTTATAGGTGAGAAGTGCCCTTTAAATAGGAGCCACAGCTGTTAAGACTGACTGGCTGGTATGACCTGCTGTCTGGCCTGCAATGTGCCAGCTAGCGTGACTGGCACACAGCTGCCCCATTTGACTGTGGGGGTTTCTTCCAGTTCTGTTGGTGGCCAGTATATGGATGCATGACAATCCTCTCTAGTGTTACATGCCTTGCATTTCACTTCAGCTCTGTCCTGGTGGGTCAATGCAAGTTGGCTACCGGATGGACCTAAGGGTCTGGGAAAGGCAAAATGCAAAATTCAGTTGAACTCAAATGTACCCCCTGTCCAAAAAACAATAACGCCTCTGTGAAGCATTTTGTTTATCTTTTTTTGGGGGGTACCAAAAAGGGTGTGGCTAATTATATTACTCGGAAGAAGAATACAATGAAGCACAGATGCGCCAACAGTCAAGCTGGAGCTGTGTACAAATCAAAACCAATTCGTTTACACAAGCCTCTCAAGGCAGTCTGGGGAGGATGGCGGACAGGCTATTTTGTTGTCTCAAATGTGCATGCAGTTCTTGAGTCTCACTTTAACAGTTAAGCTAGTACGAGTATCTGCCTGCTTTGATGCTTGCATATCTGTGCTTGGTTGCAAAAGCTTCTGTGCTTCATCACAAAACACGGTCAGTGAAAACTTTTGAATCCCTCTGTGAATCATAGTCCTCCCCTCTGTTGCAGGCCATCAAGAGCCTTTTGTTCCTCCGCAGGGTAATGAACGGTCTATTGGGAGCATCTGTCCGAGTTTATCAAGTCAACAGGTGAGAAAAGCTCTAATACGACACTGCTTGAAAACGATTTTACCTGGAGATGTTGACTTAACATTACTCGGTTGACGCCACGTTTTTGAACAGGGTTTGCTAGACAAGTACAATTCGTGTGTTGACGCTTTGCATCAGAGGCATGCAGCTCGCAAGAAGTCCTCGATGAGGAATATTGAGCCTGTCACATATTCTGCAGAGGTTAGAGCACTCTCTGAGTAAATTTTGAAGGAATGTCTGCTCCTTGCCAGGAATGCTCAAGTCCTAACATGTGTTATTTCTGGTTAACAGTTGCGCGGTAATATTCCAGAGCAGCTTTTGCAACGAATTCTCCATCTGAACAGCCTGGATATGGAGCTGTATGAGCATGCTGTAAAGGCATTTCAGCGGCAACACAGTCTTCTTTTCCAGACGCCGTGCGCCCTGAAGCTCTCAGAAGACTGGCGAGAAGAAAGGCCTTGGGCGCGACCCAATGGAGGAGTTTAATTAATCAATCCAACCGATAGTAGATGGATTAGGTTTGTGTATCGATTAGATTCGCTGCAATTAGATCTGTGTATTTGTGGTTGTGTCGGATTGATTGCTTTTGTGGGTTGTGTTAGATTTTGATCAATTAAGATGAATTAGATTAGATATGCTTCAATCAGATTAGTTAGATCAATTGGTATTCTGCTCAACTAGATGAGTTTCGATCGGATCAGTTGATCAATTTCTATTGATTACCTCAATCTCATTAAATGGGATAAATTAGATTGGTTAGTTAAGTTCAATTAGATTATTTAGATCAATTTGTATCAATTACGTCAATTTCATAAAATTATGTCAATTAACTTAGTTCAATTACATTAATTAATTTCATTAGATTAGTTGTATTGATTAGAGTTAGTTCAATTAGATTATTTAATTTCATTAGATTAGTTTATTAATTTCATCAAATTTGTTTAAATTGATTAGTTTAAATTAATCAATTTAGATTAGATTATAATCAATTAATTCTATAAGACCAATTAAATAATTTGATTAGATTAATTAGAATTGATTAATAATCCATTTGTTGAATCAACTACTAACTCAATTGATTAGCTTTAATCGAATGATGAATCAATTAATTCAATCAAATCAATTAGTTGTTCAATAATGTATTAGTTTAAATTCCATTGCATTAGACTAGATTACTTAATTAGGTCTACTTAATCTTATTAGATTGAACAATTGATTATCAATTAATTGAATCAATTAATTAAATTAGACAATTCAATTACATTAGATTACTTTATTAGTTGTTTGATAATTAATTCAATGATTGGTTTCTAAATTTCATTAATTCAATTAGTTAGCTATATTATTTAGTTAATTTGATTAGATTAGACAAATTACTTAATTAGTTGAAATCAATTGTTCAATAATTGATTAGATTACTTAATTAGTTCACTATCCATTGACATTGATATAAATTTGATTGGATTAGTCTTAATTCTTTGATTAGTTAATTAGTAAATTTAGGTAATAGTTGTAGGCCTAGAATTAAGGCTTGTTCTCATTTGGAGTTGAGAGAACTATTCTTTACAATGGAAAAGTTTAGTATTGTAGTGCCATCTAACGTCCTTTCACCATGTTCATACAAGCTCAAATCCTAAAGGTAGAGAGATAGTGTTTTATTTGATATGTTACCCCTAGCGCAACCTTGTTCATGTGAAGGAAAGATGGTTTGTACAAGGTGGAGTGGACTTGGTAAATGATTTGTAGCTCTATACCCAACAATGTAATAGGGTACCTAGTGGAACAACTAATAATACTTGGTGGAAGAACCAATTACATCCATCTATCTACTATGTAGAACCAGTATAATACTTCAATGGCAATATGATAGTAATGTGGTCTCTTCATGAATTTAAAACTCTTGAAACTAGGAAATCCTACATTGAAATCTCTAGATTTACCTCCCTAATGATCTTTAAATTGTACCTTACATTGAAATGTTGAATTGAGTAAGAATGTTGATTGAATTAGCAATGTTGTCTATCAACTCCCCCTAAAACATCAAAGTACAATTATCTTTGCTATGAATACGACTTATTGATTCCTAATAAATTTCTTCACCCTTTTTTAAGTCTATTGATTCCTAATTATCTTTGCTATGAATACGACTTATTGATTCCTATCATCACAAAACAAATGAAATGGTTACTAGATACATACTTCATTAAGTGAATGCCTTAAAATAACATGGTTTTATTTTGTCTTACATTTACCTAAGGAAGGACATAATGTGATTGATGTATTCTTTTGGGGAAGGGGTTTAGGAGAGCAATAGACAACTCAAAACATCAAATATTTATGATACTCCTTCAAATAATGAAGTTCATTAGAGAGCAAAATTGAAGAGCAAATTTTCTAGAGGCATCTAAGAAAGGATCCTTTTTCGGGGAAAGAGAGGACGCGTGTTCTAGAAACATTTGCAAATGGGTCCTCCTTCGTGGGGATGGGAGGAAGGAGCTTGCTCTTTCTACATATATACTAATGTATAGCTTCAATGCATATCCTTTATTCCATTAATCCCAATTAAATTGCTTTGTGTTGAAATGTCTTTAGGAATGCATTGATTGATGTTTATTATAGGTTGGAACATTTACTTTATTGATCCCAATTAAATTGCCTTGTGTTGAAATGTCTTAGGAATGCATTAATCGATGCTTATAATAGGTTAGAACATTGAAGCTACCCTTGCATCTCACCAAATTCTTGGGTGAACTTCCCTTTTATATCATGGGGTAAGGGGGGTTGGTTGTTTGGTTGTGTGTGTGTGTGTGTGTGTGTGTGTGTGTGTGTTGTTTTTTGGTTTTGTTTTGGTGAGTTTTTTCAACTTTTGAACTCAAGGATACTAGTTTGATTTTGGGACATTATGATGATAGCAAAAGATGTAAGCCTCAAAATTTTGGATCGTCTTATCTAACCAAATTAGCCTTATTGCTTATTCTAATTTAATGTGACAAAGGAATGAAATGGGGATTTGTCTCCATGTGCTCAATCTGGCAACATTTTATCATGGTGTCTAATATCATATTACCTGAGTTGTGCAACTTTTGAGGTTTCACACGCTTACATATCCTTCTCAAAAATGAACTCTCCATCTAGAACATATGTTTGGCAAATGAAACAAAACCTATGTCTAATGGCCGTCACAAACAAAGATATTGACCTATTACCCCAATGATGATTAAGAAGCAAAGGTGCCTTCAAACCTCTATTAGGTTCCTTTGAAACATATCAATGTTTCTGAGTCTATGAGAAATAGCATCATGGAACTCGTTAACCCTTGAAGCTCTCACAATTTTATTTCCTCTTCAATTAGGATGTTCCTTTTAGGGACAACCTAACCCAAAGTATCAAATCTCCATCTTCAATACCTTCTTTCTCATTTTTGAGCTTGTGTTGAAGGAAAATTTCCAAGGTAATACTATATTCGTAATAACTTTCAAGATTAATCTCATGCTCTATTAAAATTGAAACTCTTGCTACATGGTTGGCCAATTGAGTCATCTAACAAAGTAGCATCCCCATAGCTAGATGCTAACAATGATAATAGCAACAATCACAGTGCTTGATTCCTTCAACAACTTCTTTGGGTTTTACATAAGCACAAAGCACATCAAGATAGCTTTATTCTTCTTGTTCTTCTCTTTTAGACCTAAGGTGGCCTAGTGGTGTAGGGTTTTGAGGCTATGATTGGGCTTGTGCTAGTATGTGTATTGGCTGACAAGGGACTAAAATCATATTGACACAAGGCAAAGTTGAGAGTTATTTTTGCCACTACACTGTCCTCTTCTTCTCTTCTACTTCTCTCTTTCTCTTTTTTTCCTCTACTTCTTTTGCTTGCGGAAATGATTATTGGTTGAGGTGGAGTGCTCACAAAATCACTTAAGCTAATTCATAAATTGTCTTCTACACTCAATATAAGTTTTTTGATCAAGTAAACACTCTCTAAGCATGCTAAGGTCAATTTAGATTATATGGACAAATCTTAGAGGTGATCTACAAGTTGGGTATGGTGGTTTCAATCAATTCCTACCTCAATAAGGTATTATGAAAGAGTCAAATTTTATGCATCCGAATTCTATGACTCCTAGTATTTGATTGAATTGGGCTCTCTAAAGCTTGTTTGAGTTGCAGATTGATCTAGCTATATTAAATAGGTTTTCCTATCTTGTTGAGGTGATTGCTAGCTTCTAATAGTAGCCAATGACGTGATAATTAGCTCCTAGGATACCATCAATGTGATGTTTTGTTGTGGATTTAGTGTTTATGAGCTATAAATTATCATGAATACTTGTTGGCAAGTTATATAAAGTTTCAAAAGTGAACTATGGGTCCAACAAGAAAAACTAGACAATTTGGGGTCAATAACTAAAAGTACTTAGCAATTTGAAGTGATTCTAGGCCAGTTCTATCATCAAACTCTATCATGAGTTTTGCATGGATGGTTTTTCCCATAGAATAAGAGGTTGTGATTGAAGAAGCTCATCAAAGCTATTAGGAGGAAAATTTTTTAGCATGATCACTACGTAGAAGATTCAACAAGCCAATATGTGGTGGCCCCAAATGCATGGTGATGTGCAAAGATGGGTATATGAATGTGATTCTTATCAAAGGTTGGGTCACGCTCATTCTTGGTATCACTTACCTCTCCATCCTATACTTCCTTTGGAGCCTTTTCATAAAGGGGTTCTAGATTTTGTCAATCCATTCAAGCCTATCGCAACATGCACTCGAATTAAGTATATCCTAGCAATAATAGATTACTATATCAAATGGGTGGAAGTGTGGCCTCCAAATGATTATAAACCTTAATCCATGGGAACTTGCTGATTTAAGGATATGATCAACTGCTATGGATATTTGATTGAGCTGGTCAATGACCAAGGCATTCATTTTTTGAACAAGGTCATTCGACACTATCATGTGATTCTATGTCTACGAGTTGAAAACTTATGGGATGTCTAATAGTGACTATATCTTATTTGTGTGTCTATGGGACTACTCTGCCTATGCCTATGTTGAATTTACTTTGTTTATAATCAACTATCATGAAGTTACATTGTTTATGGCAAACTATCTTTAAGTTGGAAGTAGATTTCATGCCTTAGTGTGAATGCAAGTGTCAAGCACTTGGTCCCAAACATGTAAGTGACTTTTCTAGTAGTCCTAGACAAGTGGGACAATGATTTTGTTAGTGTGAATGCTCCATGCTGCACCCTCATGAATTACGCCATGATTTTTGGGTGCTAATAGGCTACCTTCAATCTAGCCTTTTCAATAGGGGAAAAAGCATTACATGCAAGGGAGATAATAGGGAAAGCATTGGAGAAGAGTAGAGAAGACATGCCAAAGCTTTTTGTTATGCATGTAAGGATTGATCTGGGATCTCTTATGCTATAGCGGACCAGTCTAGTAAACATGCAACCTACTATTGTTGATATAGGGAATACTCTAATCTACCCTGAATTTGTGGGAGATTATGGCTCTTTGTTGTTCCAAATAAAGAGACTATGTTAAGAGGTATTGTTGTTCTACTAATGTAGTAGGTTAAAAGAAAGATTTCGGGCTAGAAGAAGGTTCTTTGGAAGCTTCAAAATAGGGGATTATTGGTCTATGCGGGCTACATTGGTCTAGGACTATTCTAATACAAATTTGGGCTTGTTTTTGAGTCGCATGTCTATTGTTTGATTCTTGATCTCGTGTATGTCTGACATTAAATCATATGGATTGAATTAAATTGGGTTTTCTCTAAGCCATAGCCTCAAATTTATAGTCTTTATGCATATGCATATGTTGTACACAGAGTGAACTTAAGATCTTTTGTTAGAAACATAATCTACCATTAGGTTTCATTTGTCTCTTGGATTTTTATTGCTTCTTGCCTTCTACTTCTACAAAATTCATTTTCTTTGTGTTGTGACGTCTTCTTACTTGAATCCCAACTATTTCAAACATACACGATAAACACCTTGACATCTTTGATGAACCTAATGGGAAAGGCTAAAGGAAGATATTTGCAGTATGGGGAATGCTATAGGTTCAAGTTCATCTTATTGTGCTAACAAGCTACACTCAATCTAGCCTATTCAGCAAGGAAAAAAAGCATTGTATGTCGAGGAGATAACAACAAAAGCACTAGAGAAGACTAGAGAAGACATGTTGAAGCTTTTTGTCTACATGGAAGGATTGATTTGGAATCCCTTTGATTGTATTCAACTAATCTAAATGGGTCAAAAATGTTGTTTACTATTGCTATTGATGTAGGGAATACTCTGGTCCACCTTGAATCTCGAGGAGCTAATTGCTCTTTGTTGTTTTAAATAGTGTGGACTATTTTTAGGTATTCTTGTTCTATTTCTACAATAGATTAAAATACAAATTTTCATGTTGAAAGAAGCAACTTTGGAAACTTCAAAATAGAGCATTGTTGATCTATGCAGGCTACTTCTATTTTAGTATAAGTTAGAGCCAGTTTTTAAGCATCATACCTATTATCCAATGCTTGATCTTTCTTCTTGGCTCTTTCTTCTTCTACTTTGTCTAGCCCAGCCCTAGCTCCAAAGAGTTCCAAAGATTGCTCTTCATGGCATGTCAAAGCATTTGAAAAGGCACCTAGTAAAGGAACAAAAGCAACATGATGCTAAGGAGTAGTATGCTGAAGAAGATCAATAAGAGATCAAGCAAAAGTTGAAGTAGTCAAAGTAGGATTGCCCTATGATTAAAGCAGAGGCAATCTCTACCCAATGCCTTGTGCAAATCAATACTCTAGTGCATTGGTAGGATGGTCTTCCTTAAGGAATGGATCATGTGATTGTATGCTAGATTTGGTTCAAGTTGTCAGGGAGGCTGACTTCAAATGGAGATACGTGAAGTAGCATGATTTATAAAGGCTTGGACATCTAAGCTTGCTTTTTATAAGATTCCTCAACCTCCTCTTTGGATGTAGATCAATACCTAGATGTAGTATCAACATGTAAATCCTTTCCCACCACTTTTTCCTTGGCTAATTTGAAATTGGCCTCCTATCATTGTTTGAGGTATTGCTGCTCCAAATCAAGCTTCTGTGTTGTGGCTCTTAATCCTACTACATTGTGTCCTTCAGCTTCAAATCTTGTTCCTAGTCCTACTCTTGCGGTTCCCCTTCCTAGGGTGGTCCCTTTAGATGATTCTAGTGACCTAGAAGAAAATTGGCATCCTTGCCCACCACTATCTCCTTGGCCAATTTAGAATTGGCCTCCTATCTTGATGCAATATTGAAATTTAAATTATCATCTTTCCCACCACTTTTACCTTGGCCAATTTGGAATTAGCCTCCTATCATTGTTTGGGGTGTTGCTATTCCAAATCAAGCTCTTATGTTATGGCTCTAGTTCTTGCTCCATTGTGTCCTTCGGCTTCAAATCTTGTTCCTAATCCTATTCATATGGTTCTCCTTCCTATGGTGGTCCCTTTAGATGATTCTAGTGACTTAGAAGAATATTATCTTCAATGTGTTTGAGTCCATTGTGCATGACATGTGTTGGTGCTTGACATCAGATGGTTCAAAAGGTCTATGCATAGTTAAAAAGAATAGTCATGTAAAGCACTCATTTTTTTTTAGATCAACCAATTAGCAACATGGCTATAATTGTAATGTATTCAATTTATTCACAATGGTTACTAATGATAAGCATATATTCTTGCTGGGCACCAGACGCTCAACATTAGGACTTTACACAATCCCTTATCAATTCAAGAGGTTCAACCACTACATTGGTGACTACCTCTCACATAGTCTCTTATACATGAATCCACATTCGTAGTGAATGCGTAAGGCATATCTCCATGCACGAAGAATGCTCTCACAGACCCCACAATCCAAGGTGTACTCCCTAGGCTCCCATACCCTGTATAACCTTTATCATGCTAGTGGAGAGCATGGATAAGGCATGAGAAAGTACACAAGAAGAGGAGGCTTCATTGTTAGTCCCTCACCACACACTCTCACTCTCTTTTCCTCAATCTCTCTCTCTCTCTCTCTCTCTCTCTCTCTCTCTCTCTCTCTCTCTCTCTCTCTCTCTCTCTCTCTCTCTCTCTCTCTCTCTCTCTCTCTCTCTCTCTCTCTCTCTCTCTCTCTCTCTCTCTCTCTCTCTCTCTCTCTCTCTCTCTCTGCCACAAGACAAAGTAAGAATGTAAGAGCCAAAAGTCGGCACACACAAGAATAGCTTATTCCATTCTTTATCATCCTTTTTATTCAAGTTTTTAGTGTTAGGGTTTCCCCATTCCCCCTTGGGCATTCCAACCCTCTTTTTGGCTAAGTGATTAGTCACTTCTCCTTTCATGCACCACAAGCTATTGATTTAAACATATTTAACTTAAGTGCTACTCATTTGTAAATACAAATTGCATAGTGGTTCTCTTTGCATCTTTTCAAAATAATGGAAAAGCACATAAGTTCAACAAAAAAAAAGTGACCCTTCTAAGTTCTTTTCTTTCTTTGGGCCTTCATATCATTAATATTTTACCTACTCTTAGTCGAGTACGAGTCTCATGGCACTCATGTTATAGGAACACATTGTAGTTGGCGAGGATGGTTGGGTCAATTGATGAAGCATATACCCTATCAAATTTGTCCTATTAATGAGCATATATCCTTTTGCCAATAGACTAAGAGAGATCAATAGAGAATATTTACAAGACTAAGTATGCACCAAAAGTGAATAGGCATATATACAAGGTCATGGGAAAAAAACATCCTAAAGAGGGAAAAAATGCCATTGTGATCCCCCTGAGAGTGATGTAGTGAACGAGAGTTGGCACTCATGTATAGGGAAGTGTCATGTCAATGGATTAGATTGATCAATAAATGGGTTTAAGCCCAAACCTTTGCAAACACTTCAAACTTCTCACTAAGAAAATCCTTTATAAAAAGCTTTACAAGGTTTTTGTCTTGGTACATATGCCAAGTTAATCTTTCCTATAGAGAATCTCTCCATGACATAATGATAGTGGCCCCAATGTGCTTAGTACATGCATTAAACATTGGATTTTGTGCAATT
Organism: Lygodium microphyllum; assembly: GCF_053477565.2. NCBI lineage: Eukaryota > Viridiplantae > Streptophyta > Polypodiopsida > Schizaeales > Lygodiaceae > Lygodium > Lygodium microphyllum. Next base: position 88,411,856 of record NC_141139.1, on the reverse strand, counting down.
ACCAATGCACTCTAACTTCTTAGTAAAGATGGCAGTGGCAAATGATTGACCAACAAGAAAATCATTCAAAAGGCATCTAAGCCAAACACACTTGATCATAGCTATGAAAGTTTCCCTATACTCAACTTCACAAACTAGAAGTGGCCAGAGTGGACTGCTTCTTGCTACTCAACCATGATATGCATGAGTTGCCAAGTATGAAGCAAAAACCAATAGTGGATACACATGTATCATCACAACTAGCCTAGCCACAATCCAAAAAAGCATGTAAATTTGGCAATAATGACCTCCCCTTAGAATAAAACAGCCCAAGGTGTCAACTACCATTCAAGTAACAAAAGATCTGCTTTACAGCCTACCAATTCTTAGCACCTGGGCTATGCATAGACTTGCTCATCTATGAGATTGCAATTTGAATATCAAGCCTTATAATCTATACATAAATCAAGCATCTAACAACTTGCAAATAGGGAAAGATATCAAAGAAATCTTTGGTATGATGAAGGCTCAACTTCAAACCCATCTCCATAGGAGTAGTAATAGGTTTGTTATCTTCAAGACTAAATCTCTACAATAATGTCTCAAGATATCTTATTTGACACACAGTAATACCTCGATTACATTGTATAAACAAAACATCCAATAATGATGCAATAGGCCCAAATCCAATATGTCAAAAGTTGAATCCAACTCAACCTTAAACTTAGCAATACATGTCTCGATTAATGAAGCAACATGTCTTTGATATAAACCACAATAATTAGAGGAGCATCGCCCTTATGTATTACATGTAAGGTGCTTTCAATTGGACTATTCTAAAAACCACATCCACTCAAATGTGCATGTATCTTCTTATACCAAGTCCCAAGGTGCTTGCCTCAAACCATACAAAGTCTCTTTTAATTTGCACACTCTATTTTCTTGTCCCTTTTGCACTAAATCACAAGGCTGAAAGTAATATACTTCCTCATGTAAATCACAATTTGGAATGTCACTTTGATATCTAATTAATGTAAATTCCAATCATACCTGCTAATGCACAAATACCACGAATAGTTTTCATACAACAAGTGGAAGCAAAGATCTCATTAGAATCAATGCCCTTCCACTATGCATAATCCTTTGCCATAATTCTACCATAAGTTTAGCTTTGTAGTAACCAACACTACCATTTGGCTTGCACTTTAACTTGTAAACCCATTTGGTATCAATGGCCTTCGTGCTAGGAGGCAAATCACTTAAGAACCAAGTACCTTTTTTTTCTTTCTTAAGAAAGGCTTGAAAGTTTAAAAGATGCCTCAAGGGTGCACCCAAGGTTTGAACTCATGCACCCGTGTACACACCCACACACTCAAACCACGAGCTACAACCATTTTGGCAACAAGTACCATTTTTTACAATAATGTCCATACTCAAATTACATGGTAGCTAATCAATTTTTTGAATTATATACATCTTCAAAAGACACGAGCTCATCCTCATCACGTGGACTAGAAATGGGCAATGCATAATAATCAAATGCATAAGAGTAGTATGAGATCTCGAAGGAGTAGGACTAGCCAACGGTGCATCCAACTTACGTATTGTAGGATTTTTGTGTTAGGATAAACACATAATATTTGAGACATTGGATAAACTTCTATTCTTTCAAAAGTTGCGAGTCACTTTAGCAACAATCTCTCATATTGTCTTGACACTCTAACTAGAATCCTTCTCTCCAACCCAAGAATGCAAGAACACAAGTCTAAGCTTTGAGGTATGGTGAAGTCACCTATCTTACCTTGCCACCTTGTAGTCCAAAAGCTTGAAGGCTAGTTCCATGACCCACGCAACATGATCTAATGATGTCACTCATTCGCATCCACCACCAAGTACGCCTATGAAAAGAAAAGAAGATAGAGAATAAGAAGGAGAGAAAGAAGATGGAGAAGAGCTTCACCACACCCTATCCTTCACTCTCTCACAATCTCACAACTTCACACACAATCCCAAACTCAATTGTCTTACCATGGATAGGAAGAAGAAGAAGAAAATCAAAAAAGAGATGTAGTTCTTCCCTTCTGTGGGAGCTTTCACTCAACCGCCAAGACCCACGGACCGCTTATTGTTTCAAGCGTTCCAAGCCGAGCACTAATGGCTACCTCTCACATAGCCAACGCGCCATCCATATCTACGGGTGTAGTGAACTTACCTCCATGCCGATTGAGTTACCTCCTCTCTCGCACACTCCAGTAGCTCCACGATCCAAGTGCAAGCTTCAAGCAAGCTCCATCCCCAAGCTCCATGCTCCAAGCTCCATTGCCGCGAGCAAGAGAAGAGAAGAGAAGAGAAGAGAAGAGAAGAGAAGAGAAGAGAAGAAGAGAGGAGAAGATGGAGAGCTTCTCCTCCCCGGTCCCTCACCCTCACACACTCACTCCCTCACACTCTCACACTCCCTCTCTCAAGCACAAGCTCAAGCAAGCAAGAACAAGAAGAAGAAGAAGAAGAGGAGAGCTACTTTTGGCCACACACAAGAATGAGCTTCTCATTCAGTTTTCAACTTTATATACAAAACCCTAAATCCCTTTTGGGTAGTCATCCATTTTTTCCCTTTTTACATGGCCGGCCGTAGCCTAGGCCCTTTTTCCCATTGTCCTTCTATCTTCCTAGCTTCCTTTCCACCGCCCATCTACATTTACAAATTGCACGGGTGAGAGCCTGGCGCTCCTTGAATTAAACCATGATGTACTTGCGCTCTTTTACAAAAGTTTTGACTTGCGCTTTTCCTTGTGCGCCTTTTTCCCTTATTTAGGACTCTTGTCCTTTTGCGTCTTTGTCTTCCGTTTCTCTTTTCCTTGGCCTTTGTCTTTGTCTTCTGCTTTAGCTTTTTCGAATTTTCCACCTTCGTTCGTTTGAGGGTTAATACCTTCCCTTAGTCCCTCACCCAACACACCCCTCACTCTTTCTCTCCCTCACTCCCAATAATGCAAACAAGATTATAGAATAGAAGAAGTGAATGAAAAGCTTCAATAGTTGCACTGACAGAGCTTCCACAACATAGATATACAAAAAGGGTAAACGCAATTGAGATCTCCCAAACATATATAAACCAAAATTAGGGTTAGGAATGTGGCTTGGGTAGTGCCCCATTTGCATTTTAGGATTTGCATCCTTTTGCATTTTAGGGTTTGCATGCCTTTGAATTAAAGTTTGTGCCCTCTTTTGGGCATCCTATCCACTTATTGGGAACTAACCCAGTCCTTCCTTGATGTATGCCCGTACCTTGATCTACTTTAACCTAGCCTAAGTTATTACAATTACATATTCATGTGTGCAACTCACACACAACAGTTGTGCTATGATGATTACTACTGCAATAATTAAATACAATTTGCATCGGTGTACTAAGCACGATTCTCACAAAATAGTACATCCATTATAATAATTTGATATCCATGATGCATAATAGATAATATAACTATCCAAAAGTAATGTCCAAAAAATAACATTGGCACTTGCACTTTGATTATCTTTGACCTCTTTTATTGCTACTGACTCTAGCCTTCCATATATTCTTATTAATAGCTTGCAACAACCATTTTAACATAGTCCTAGATTGCTCAATCTCTACTCTCTCCTCAAGAGATACATTGTTCCTAATTGCATCAAAAATAGGCTGATCTACATTATCATGAGAAACCTACATAGGCTGAAAAACTACCTCATTTGGCATTGCATGTGATTGCAATTTACCCTCACAATGGAAGCTCCACCCCATTCCCACAAGAATTGACCTATGACATGTTGTAAATTGCATGTGAGTGGACTTTCTTAAGCTGCTACATCGACGAAAACACACAATACATACAAGGAGAAGCTCTCTCAAAAACACAAGAAGAGAGATTGAGGCCAAAGAATTTTATTGCTGATATTTTCTTCTTCCTCCTCTCACAATATAACATATACAAAGTATAGATAAGATATAACATAAAGGAAAGTGGCATACTAAGTTAAACAATACATAACCAACTATACTAATCAATTGACATTATAACTATGCCAATCATAGGTAGACTACCACTATGCTAAGTATAGATGCATGGACCCATGTGACTAGGTAATCTATCATGAATGTCCGCATGTGTTGAGCTTGCCATTTCAACAATCCCCCTCAAGCTCAATTGCATCTATGCAATTCCAAGTAAGGTTCGAAAGCTTCAAAGCTTCTTTACATCCAATGCCTTTAGAAAAATGTCAACTACATGATCATATATGCTAATATACACCAAGTTGATCTCACCTATAAGTCGCTTTTCTCTCACAAAATGGTAGTGCACCTCAATATAATTTGCCATAACATGAAACACAAGGTTCCTAGCCAAGCATATACTACTCATGTTGTCACAATGAATGACAATAAGTAAACCATCTACTTGTACATCCAAATCACCCGATAACTTTTGTATCCATACCATCTCACATGCTACGATAGTAACATCTCTATGGTCAGTCTTTGTACTCAATAAAGCAAGTGCGAGCTGTTTTTTGGTGCTCCAAGAATCCATTGCACTACCAAGAGAAAACACAAATCCACTCTAGTACATCTTCCTCAAACATGCTACTAGTTTAATCTGCATCCATGTATCCAAACACCTAGATATCTTTACTTGCCTCATAAAAAAGTCTATAATACAATGTGTATTTCACATCTCTCAATATGCATTTGACTACATCCAAATGAGGCTCCTCGGATATCTACATAAATTGACTCACAAGCCCAACAACATAGCTCAATTCTAGCCTTGTGATGGTCATGTAAATCAAACTCCCTACTATCCTCCTAAACATAGTAGGGTCTTTCATCAAATTCCCAATATCATCACCCAACTTTACATTTTGTTCCAATGGTGCTAAAAGGGACTTACATGCCATCATAACATACTTGAACAACATATCCAAGCCATATTGCCTTTCGAATAGTCATATTGCTAGGAGTTACAGGCTATCTATGCCTAGCCATCTATGCTTATACTTGTACACTACTGTCACTTTATTCCTTATTATTTCTTTAACAATAAAAGAAGGGAAGATAGATCACATACTATGTGACTGTTGGAATTCCCACATACCATCTTGCTCTCTCTTGCTTGAATCTCCATAGCTCTTGCATCCACTTATGTTTCCTCCTCTTGCTCCACCTTTCAACTGGTATCAGAGAAAGCATTTAAGGAGTTTCACAAATCACTTCAACCTAAGAAGAGAGCTTCAACTCAACTTCCATCGCAACCACTCAATAAGGTATGCATCAATTCCATCTCTCCCAAGATCAGCTCTACCCCTTCGAACCTTGATCCAAACCTTCCTTAATAATGTTTATCTCTCCAAGTGATCCCTAAGCTTCACAACAATCAACCAAGGCCCTAAGAATAGCCCTGTAATTTGTAGTGCAAATTTAGGGTTGTTTCCTGATCCTCCTACATCCATTTATGCATGGAGCTATTACCGCTCATTGCCCAATCTTTGGGGTTTCTTTCCAGCTTCTCTGACTCCACATTGAGCTCTATTCATGAGGATTTGGATTAGCCATTACTCTATAGTTTAGGTTAATTCTATGGCTCACTATTTGGACAACACATAATCGCTTGGATTATTCCCTATAGATGCTTATTAGGAAAGGTTGTAATCCCTGAATGATGTAATAATGCTCGGGAAAGGCTTTTCACCAATTAGAGCTTATTTAGCTCAGTTCTCTTGAAGGGTTCTTTTCTGTTAATACCACATGGATATAAGCATTCACTATTAAGGCTTATGTATTGAATGCCTACACATGCTTTGGGAATGCAATATTGATGTGTTGATGCTTGGCATTGGTTATTATGCCTAGATATGCTTCGATTGAGTGTCCTAGGCTTTAGATTTGAGCTTAGGTGGTTACATAATTGCCATGGCTATTTGCTTAAGTGGTTTTGCATTTATGGGCTTGAAGGGTTATTGCAAATATATGCTCCTAAATGTATTGTTTCATGTCACTGGGCATTTATATGCTATGAGGCATATGGATTGAGCTTTGCTTTGCTCTTGGCCATTTTGGCTTGCTTCTATGGGAGCACTTTGATCTTTTCTTTGTAGAGCTTTAACTCTTGAGTCAATAAGGAGACTCTGACTTGTCTATGTATATATGCTCAGATGGCTAGGATCTACATTATTTGTGCAGATGTTGATGATTGTGGGCTGATTTAGCTTTGGTCTATACACCCAGTACTTCCTCCTATCAGATGGGTTTGTCAACTTTGGATGCATGCTTGGTTATGTTTGTGAGCTTCATGGTTCGTATGTAGTAAGTTAATTGATTGCAAATTGGTGGATCTCTATTGCTTCTAGAGATCTCATATGCACACTTTGCTTATGTACATACTACTATTTTGTTTGGGATTTCATCTATGTCTCTAACATCCTTGGGTCTCTCATAGTATTTGGTACCCTAATGGTTTATGCCTATCTTAATCTACTAGCTGCATCACATATCCCAATTGCTATGCAAATAATCTTGACTATGAGACTTTTGTATTTTGGTCTTTTGCTCATAGTTATACACTCATTTACTATAGTTTTGTGATGTTGGGGGTAAAGGCGCCTCCGCCTAGCCGCCCGTGTATTACTACACTAACAGTCACCGCCACTGCACACTACAGGTGGCGGGTGCCCGTCACCGTTACTTTATTCTTTATTCTTTTAGTGATAGTTTGAATAAAGGAAGGTCCGGTCACACATTGTGACTGTTGGAGTTCCCATTTCTTGTCTCTCTCTTTCTTGCTCTTGCTCTCCTACCATAGCTCTCGAGTGCAAGTTTCGATCCTTCTCACATTTCAACTGGTATCAGAGCACGGCTTCCCGACTCTTGAGCTTGGCTCGTGGCATTCTCAGCTTCCCATTGACTCCCCACTCGCATTGGGTCTCCTTCCCGGCAGCCATAGCTCATTCTCTTGAGCTCCCATCACTCCCCGACTTCCCGAGCTTCTTCCCGACCTATTGAGGCACCATCAGGGCATTGGCATTGAGGTATTGCTTCATTATTTCAGAGATTTATCTCAGTCCACAGGTCTACGTAAACAGGGTTTTCACAGGTTGTGGGCAGCCATAGCTCACACCTCTTGGAGCTTCCTTCACCTGGATCTTGCTTCCAGCCTATCAAGGCTTGCTGAAGCTTGGTGTAGGCCTTCTTTGGCCCCCATTTGTGCACCCTTTCGGCCCCATTGTTGACACATGGGACAGCAAACCCCCTAGCCAGCTCACTTTTTTTTTTGCGCCTATTTTAAAATCTGGCCCAAAGATCACTCTTTTTGTCATATCTCGAGCATTCGAACCCGATTCAGGCAAGGTAAGAGTCTAAGTTGGGGTTTTGGCACGCTCCGGACGCAATGGTGATGTCAAATTTGCCAAATTCTGATGACAGAATATTTTGCAACAGATTTCAGGTCTGAGACAACATGTATTTGTATGCCTATGGCTTATGTGATGCTTCTAATGATGTCTATTGATACCGGATCACTTGTGGATGTTATGCCTCTTATGTGAGACGCATTTGGAGCTGATTTAGCTCAGCCATTGACTGTTTTGAACAATCCCAGATCTGTCCAAAACAGGGCAGCCACCTATTACTTCAATTTTATGCTTACAGGTATTGCCATTTGATGCCCGATTATGCCCGATTGGTGCCTATACATATGGGAATGTATGCCTATGGTTTGCCTATGGATTTGAGCTTGGATTGAGCGCCGATTTGCTCAATTTACAGAGGTTATATGCTGCTAGAAACTTCAGGGATGATGCTATTTATGCTACAGTTGGGTTATGCCTATTGGTCACGGGGTGCTCCCGGCTACTTTGTATGATGTCATGATGTATTTGGACTATGCCACATGTCTTGTTTATGCTCCGGAATGCTTTTGAGCTGAGATTAGAGCTCGATTTGGGTTTGACTGTCACTTCTTTGCAGCTGGCATTTCATCTATGACATGATTTATGCCTAGGCTACCCAGTACAGGTTATGATGTCTTGGTGAATGCTTTATGCTTTGTCTGTGGATGGCAGTTGTTTGAGCTCGTCTCGACATTCATTTGAGTGTTCCCTTGAGCAGTTAGACATTGACTTGGATTTTTCTATTACGACTTGGCTTTTTCCATTATGACATTGGATACTATTGAGGCATTGTCTTGGTTACCTGTCTTTGGTACTTTGACTTGGTTTGCTTAAGCTGTTGAGCTTGTTTATCCACCTTTTGAGCCAGTGGGAACATCTTGTATGCTTGACTGACATTGAGTAGGAGGTTTATGCTGTTTGAGCATTTTGCAAATACTTGAGACTTTGGGATCTCTTACACTTACATGTTGCATGGTTCATGCACTAATATCTTGGAATTGCTTTTGACCTGAGCTTGGGCTTTGAACTCTTGTGAGCATACACCTATTGGTGCCAGGTCCTACCAGTGTTATGTATACTTTGCCCTATTGTCCAGGGGATATGCATACTCACTGACGAATGCTTTGGTGACATGTTTGGGTGTTTGCTCAAGGTCTTGATGACTGTTTGGTGCTGATTTATACCCCATTTATGACTGATCATGTCTTGGTTGTCATTTATTGACTTGGTGTAATGATTTGGTCAAAAATTGACTCTCACAGTACCATGTTGTCATTATTACAACAAGCATATAACTCTGAATTGACATGGATTTTTCATGCTGAAATATTCTGAAATGATGTATTTTCACTAGTACTTGGTGGGTAGCAGCTTTGGTTACACTTTTCTCGCCATTTTCTCTCCATTTTGATGATTTTTTTGTCATTTTTTACAGTAAACAGCAAGCAGTTTTGAACTGTCTATAGTCTTCCAGCCTGCATTATGACGAGTTTGTCCACTGATCATGCTATTTTCAACATCACTAAGCTTGATGGTACGAATTACTGTTATTGGAAGAGCTAGATTTGGCAGGTATTGGTGCAGAAATCGCAGATCAAACCATTGAGGTTCAATGGCGGGCAGCCGCCTACAACTATGTCAGATGAGGAATGGTTTGAGCTTGATGAGTTGTGCAAGTCTACTATTGTATTATCTCTCACCGAACAGGTTCATTACAATGTATTTGAGGAAGAACAGAGTGAATGCCAGTTGTGGGATAAAATCAAGAATCTCTATGACAAGAAAAGTCCAGCAAGTCAGATGTATTGGCTGAAGCAGCTTATGGATCTACGCATGAAGGAGAATGTGACTATGTCTGCTCACTTGAGCCAGTTCCATGCTATACTCAAGAACTTGGCTTCGCAGGACATCACTTTTGCAGAGGATGTCACTCCTTTTTTCTTGTTTGGTACTCTTAATGAGTCATGGGATGTATTCTGCACTGCATTATGTGCCTCTACTACTACTTTGAAATTATTTGATGTTGAGATTGCTCTTCTGCAGAAAGAGGTTAACCGTAAGAATTTGGATGCCTCTCGTGTGTCGCATGCTATGACAGTTAGAGATAGGAATGATGGATATGGAAAGCATGGGAGTGGTAGTGGCCATGGACAGGATTCTCAGAAATCTCGGTCCAAGTCTCGTGGGAAGTCATGTAGCAAATCCCATGGCAGGAATGCAAATGTTACTTGTCACCATTGTGGAAAAAAGGGCCATATTAGGCCACAATGTTATGAACTGCGCAATGAAAGGTAAAAAGATAAGAGAAAAGACAAAGTGCAGGATAAGTCTTCTGATCGCAGCATAATGCTTGCAAAGTCCAGTGTTAAAATTGAAGAGATCAATGTTATGCAGCCTGAGGATGTTGATGATGATCATATCCTTGCAGCTTCTTCTAGTGCTTCGCAGATGACAGAGATACACTCTATGTATGCACAGTGTTGGCTCTTGGACTCAGGTGCGTCCCGTTGACACCTTGCCGAGAGTGGTTTCATTCATACCGTACTGTTTCGGGTTCTATGTGCTTGGGTGATGACAGCGCTCTTGATATTATGGGCATTGGTGATATTAGGCTATAGTTTTCTTATGGCAGCAGTTTTGTTATGCTGAAGGATGTATGTCATGTACCTGCTTTGACACGCAGTCTTCTATTAGCTAGACAGCTTGATGATGCAGGTTATCATGTATCTTTTGGAGACTCTGCATGGAAGATCACTGGTGGCAAACTTGTGATTGCGAGAGGTGCCAAGGCTGGCAGCCTCTATCCCTTGATTGTATCCACTTCTTCCCTTGATCATGTTTTGTCTGTGGGTTCTATCCCACATGTATCTCTTTGGCATGCCCGTTTGGGCCATGTGTCTTTGAAGGGAATGAAAATGCTTTCTGGTTTGCAGTACTTACCGCCCCTTGATTATGCATGTTTTGATTCATGTGAGCATTGTCTTTATGGCAGGCAGACTAGGTCTACGCATAAGAAGTCTGGTAGGCCATGCATGAGTGAGCCCTTGGCATTGGTACATTTAGATGTATGTGGGCCCATGCCTTGTCAGTCTATGGGTGGTGCCAAGTATTTTGTTACTTTCATGGCTTGCATTGGTTGAGAACCAATCTGGGTATAGGCTAAAATGCCTAAGGACAAATAATGGGGGTGAGTATGTCTCACATGCTTTTGAGCAGTTATGTGATGAGAGGGGTATTAAGCGTCAGTTGACCGCCCCTTACACCCCCCCAGAATGGTTTGGTTGAGCTGATGAATAGAACCATCCAAGAGCATGTACATAGTATGCTTAGCCATGCAGGCCTACCACAGAGCTTTTGGGCTGAGGCAGTTAGTACAGCTGTGCATGTCATAAACAGACTACCTTCTAGTGGTTTGGATTTCCAGATTGCAGAGGACATATGGACTGGAAAACCTCCCTCTTGTGTGCATCTCCGTGTCTTTGGATGTGAGGCATTTTGCCATGTGCCCAAGGACAAGAGAAGTAAGCTGGATCCTAAGAGTGTCAAATGCATTTTCCTTGGTTATGGGGATGCAGGAGAGATGGATTACCGTCTCTGGGATCCGCATGTGCGGAAAGTCATCCGCAGTCATGATGTAGTCTTCATGAAGACAAGATACATAGGCAGCCTGAGAGAATTGTTGAGATCCGCAGAGTCATATTTCAGGAGGACCCGAGAGCTCCCGCACAGCCAGTTGGACAGCCTACAGCTGCAGCAAATGCTCATGGTCAGGGTGTTATACAGGCAGTTGGGCAAGCAGCAAAGCCTGCCGTGAGACGGTCTACTAGAGACAGACGTCCACCTGATAGATTTCAACCCTCGATGCATTATTTCTTGGTTACAAATGCAGGAGAGCTTGTCACTTATGATGAGGCTATGTGCAGGGGTGACAGTCACTCCTGGGAGAGGGCTATGCAGTCTGAGATAGACTCCTTGCATAAGAATGAGACTTGGGATTTGGTTTCCTTGCCTGAGGGCAAGAAGGCTTTTCCATGCAAGTGGGTATACAAGCTGAAAAGTACCCCTGGATACCCCAAGCTGACATACAAGGCTAGATTGGTAGCAAAGGGTTTTAAGCAGGAGCATGGTGTGGACTTTGATGAGGTCTTTTCTCCTATGGTTAAGATGACCACCCTGCACTTAGTCTTGGCTTTGGTTGCTCAGCTTGACTTGGATTTATACCAAATGGATGTCAAGTCGGCTTTCTTACATGGGGGCTTGTACGATGAGATTTATATGGAGCAACCTAAGGGCTTTGCAGAACCTGGCAGGGAGCACCTAGTATGCAAATTGAAGAAAAGTCTTTACGGATTAAAGCAGGCACCTAGGGAGTGGTATCATAAGTTTGATGCCTTTATGCAATCACAGGGCTACAACAGGAGTGCTATGGATCCGTGTCTTTACACAAAGAAAGCCTGTGATGGTTCTTTATTGATTTTGGTACTCTATGTGGATGATATGCTGATAGTAGCAGGGAAAGCTCATGATGAGCTAGATGCTCTTAAGGCTCGGCTCAAGAAGAGATTTGAGATGAAAGATCTCGGACAGGCCGCTCACATACTTGGTATGCGCATCAGATGCGACAGGTATCAGGGACTCCTCTACTTATCACAGAGGGAGTACATTCATAAAGTCCTTGAGCGCTTCCGCATGTAGGACGTAAAGCCCATTGGCTGTTCATTGCCTTCTTATGTGAAGGTATCACAATATGATTGTCCGCAGACAAATATTCACCTATGCTAGAGGTGTTGTTTCTTGGATGTCCAGGGTGCAAAAATACATGGCTCTTTCTACTACAGAGGCCGAGTATATTGCAACCACTGAGTCTTGCAAGGAGGCCATTTGGTTGGGTCATTTGGTTGCTGACCTTGGTACTGATGCTATCCCTACACTGCATTCGGATTCTATGAGTGCTATTCAGTTAGCCAAGAATTCGGTCTTCCATGCAAAGACGAAACACACTGAGGTGAGATATCACTTCATACGTGGGGTCATTGAGGACAAGTCTGTTCATCTTGTCAAGATCTCGACTTACCAGAATCCTACAGATCTGCTCACAAAAAGCCTCTCTACAGAGCGCTTTGCCTTCCTCAAGAGGTTGATGGGCGTGGGATGAGATGACATCTTTCCTCATCCTGTTGTACATGTGTACATGTTGTACTGTCTTTTTCTTTTTCTTTTCACTCCTCACTAGGGCAGATTAGCCTTTAAGTGGGAGGTTGTTGGGGTAAAGGCACCTCCGCCTGGCCGCCCGTGTATTACTACATTGACAGTCACCGCCACTTCGCACACTGTAGGTGGCGGGTGCCCGTCACCGTCACTTTATTCTTTATTCTTTTAGTGACAGTTTGAATAAAGGAAGGCCTGGTCACACATTGTGACTGTTGGAGTTCCCATTTCTTGTCTCTTTCTTTCTTGCTCTTGCTCTCCCGCCATAGCTCTTGAGTGCAAGCTTCGATCCTTATCACCTTTCACCATGCTAAAATTTCAATTTTGAGCAGTCCTTTGAGAGTAGTCACTTGTTACAAGCACTCTATGGCATATATTTTGTGGGAGCTATATCTTGCATAAAATCCCACCTCTTGCAATTGGATTTGGGATAATTTTGGGGTTGATTTACTACTAGTACAACAGCATGTTTACTCTTTGTTTTGTAGTTATCATGGCATCAACTACTGGGGATAGTGATATCTTTAACATATACAAGTTGGATGGCACCAATTTCAATTATGAGAAGACCCAAATTTAGTAGGTATTGGTGCAAAAGGAGCAAAACCAACTATTGAAATGCAAAGACATAAAGCTCGAGGAGTTTAAGATATGGCATGGGCTAATGTAATGGCCCACCATGATCAAAGAACACAACAATTTGCCTAAAATAATCCTACTAACACACTATTAGCGAGTTTGGGAATCTCCCATTTCCTATTTTTTTTAATACTAAAAAGGTGGCACCTGGATAACATGCCCATAAGTTTCTCAAAACCATATGATGTGACCTATGATTTGGAGTTATAGTGTTCAAGTTATGGCAAATCCAAAGATTTGACTATGTCTCCCAAACTTATGGGAAATTTTCATATTCCCCAATCTACAACATACAACTTTCTAAATCAATTTACAACCATAAACATTTAATTTTCAAGACTGATATGCAAACATAAAGTATGCATCTTAATCATTCATAGAATGCCACTCTCCTAATAAATATCCATCAGATTATTCCTTAACAAATAACTCATCATAGATAGCATTAAATTTTAGGACACAAGAACATAATGATATAACTAGACATCAACAACCCTATACATGTGCTATCCTAAAGATCTTTGCATTTTAGATGATAATAGATATAAAAAGATACAATTGAAGTAATCAAGACAGTTGCCACCTTTTAGGTAAAGTCACATGGCATACAAGGGTTACTTCATAAGTATTAAGGTAAAAGTACTAAAGTAATGGTGTAATCTAAACCCTAACACCTAACACAACTCGGTGGATGACCAGGACAGTCAATACTTGAACCCACAGATGCAGCTAAGTAAGATGATGCATCAAAACTAACCTAGAGAACATAGTTATACCTTGCCAGAGGTCTTACACCCCTTCACAAGCCACACTATGTAGCATTGAGTAGAGCCCCTCTAGGATACTCAAAGCCCTCTTATGTAGTTGCATAATTGGCCCTAAGTGTCAACAAGATGAAACTAATGTTTGTGATGAAGCAAAAATAAAAAGTATAACTAAAAAAGAAACTAGATATTGTATCTAGGTACATAAGAAATAATGGCCATGCATGAAGACACATCAATTAACCAACTGATCAGCACCACTAACCATCAAGGAAGAATCATGTTCCATTTTCTTCAACTCTTCATGCACCTATATCCTGAAAATCCATCTAGAAAACTATGTATCTCATGTCCTGCTACATCATCAAGCAAAAAGTCAATAAACGATATCAGGCAAGGATATGAAATTGTGGCTACATTCAGCTTCCTGTAATCCATACATACTTTGATCTTCCCATTCTTCTTAGGTACCACAACAATAGGAGATAACCATGTCACTTCATTAACCAGCTTGATGAAATCAACCCTCAACAACTTGTCAATCTCTTCCTTGATCAATTTAGCATAGTTCAGGTTCTTTGTGTTACTCTTTTGGATGATTGGCTTAGCATCCTTCTTCATGTTGATTTTATGCTAACATATTGCTGGATCAAACCCCTTCATATCATTATAGTCCCAGGCAAAGATATATTGAAACTCCTTACACAACTTAACGAGATCTTGCTTGAAGTTCTCCTCCACATATATATTGACCTTGATAGGTTTAGGCTCTTCTTCCACATTCAGGTTAACTTCCTACACTTCAACTTCCTAATCTTGAAATGATTTTCCTTAAAGAACCTCTTGTTGCTTTTATCAAATTTTCAAGAGCAGCTTTTCTTTGAATCTAAGTATCAAGTCTAAGATTTGATCTAGAGTTAACTACAAAGAGTATCCTACTAATGCCTAAAAGAACTCTTTCGAACCTCGTTCTTGAAACTTTCTTGAAGTCCTATCTTCATGATGCTAATTTTGCTAACTACAAGATTCAGGGTACCTTGCTAGTCCTAATCGTCATGCTCCTCAAGTATTATTTTTCTTACCACTTTCTACAGCTTCTTGACTTGCTTAGTTGCCCTTTTCATGGCTTTCTCTTGTTCTTGCCAATCAAGTTTCAAACTAGCTTGGCTTCTAACAACAACTAGTATCATAGCTTCTTCAAGATAGTCTTCTACTTTAGTGCAATTAGAATAGTCACACTAAACATGCATACTTATAGCACTTAGGTTACATGACACATCCTCTGCCCTTCCTTAATCTTGCTCTTGATGAATATTTCCATAACTAGCAGTCTTTGCACCTTCTTCAGGAGGTTGCCTTTGCTCATCTTGGTCAAGTAGGTCTGTGAGAATTGCTGCTACTAGGGCAAGTGGATGTTGTTGATAAGGTGCTCGTACAGGCCTTCCATCATTGTGGGTCCTTTCTTTTAGCATTCCCCTCTCAGTCGTATGCCTTTCCCATAGTTCACAGTTTGGCCCTACGAAGTGTCCTTGACCTCCATAGTAATGGCATGCTCTTGTTTGAGAAGTTTGCTGTTGTGCTTGAAAATTTCCCCATGGCTATCTTGATGGTATTCTTATATGTTCCCTAAAGGGTCTCTGAGGTATTGTGTCAATAATTACCTAATTAACTATAGCATGCTACATAAAACTTAGCCTAGGCTACATCACCAACACCTAATGTGACATCTCGATATTGGGGTTCTACAAAGAAGTTATGGTTTCATGACCATTCCTTAGGCTCAATACTTCTCCTTTCTCTTAGTGTCATAAGGATCTAAGTCTTTTAGCTTCTACTTAATCTTATTATCCAATCTACTGTCCTTTGACTTTGTCTTAGTTCTCTCCTTTGCCTTATTCTTCTTCTTGCTCTTTTCTAAGCTTGTTTTCTTCTTCTTCTTATGCCTTTTCCTACTAGTCTCTTCATCGTCCAAATCAATTGACTCACCTTCTAACTTTGAATCTAAATGGCTATCTTCATCTTCTCACTATCACTATATAAGTCTATCTCTGTATCTAGATCTGAAGAATCTTCATCCTTCCGGCTCCTTGAATGAGAAGTACTAAGCCTTCTCTCCACCCTCGTAGTAGCTTTGATCATGGTATCCAATGCGTCATTAGCTACTAACTACACATTAGCTATAGAGCCTCTGATCCTACTCTTCAAGCACTTCGTGAAATAAGAAATCTGCATCTCTACTAATGGTGTATCTGTCTAAGTTAGCTAATTCAGTAGATTCTTGAACTTTTGAGCATAGTCTTCAACTAGTATATTCTTATGTTTTATATCCTTAATCTTCCTTAATACATCCCCCATATATTTATCTTTCTCGAACCTTTCAAAAAATGTCACCATTAGATCATTATGTGTATTAAAAGTAGCCATACCATAACAGCTAAACCAGTCCATGGCTTTACCTTGAAAAGTTGTTGCAAATTGTTGTTTCTTAACCTAATCTCTATACAATTGATTGAAACTTAACTATACAGATTGAAACCACTAGCTATTCACCTTGTTTCGAATTGGGCCATATGGCAATCAATATCTTCATTCTTCTTACTTGAAAACTTTATTTATTTAACCTTAGGGTTCTATGGTGATGGTACTTGAGTTGACATCTTCTTTTTTGTTTTAGTACCAAGTCCCAAAACAGATTAAACAACAATGGTCTCTGTTTGGGAGGACCAAAAAGAGAAGTTCCTACTAGGAGAACATCTTGTGCTCTCCTTTTGAAATCATCGGGCGCATTTGAACATCCAAATCCAATTCAAGATTGGCACCAACCCCCCTGATGTACTTGTAGAGTGAACATCTTTAGGTACTGCTTGATACTCCAGATCTTCATCAGCCCACATTGTAGAGGCGAGCACAAGCTCTACTGCCAAGACCCACGGACCTCTTATTGTTCAAGCATCTCAAGCGAGCACTAATGGCTACCTCTCACATAGCCGACGCGCTATCCCTCTCTAAGAGTGTAGTGAGCTTACCTTGGTACCCGATTGAGTTGCTTCCTCTCTCAAGCACTCTGATAGCTCCATGATTCTTGATGCAAGCTCAAGCATCCTCGAGCCTCCACCTCCAAGCTCCATCCTCCATAGCCGCATGTGAGACAAGAGAAGAGAAGGGAAGAGGAGAGAAGAAGAAGAGAGGAGATGGTGGAGAGCTTCACCTCCTTGATCCCTCACCCTCACACACTCACTCCCTCACACTCTCACACTCCCTCACTCAAGCACACACAAGTAAGCAAAAAGAAGAGAAGGAGAGAAGGAGAGTCCACTTTGCCACACACCAAAGAATGAGCTCTCGTTCATCTTTTGAAATTTATATACAAAGCCCTAAATCCCATTTGTGCGACCATCCCCTTTTTACATGGACGGCTATAGCCTAGGCTCTTTTTTCCATTGGTCTCCTATCTTCTTAGCTTCCTTCCTACCGCCCATCTATATTTACAATTTGCACAAGTTAGAGTCCGGCACTCTTAAAATAAATCACGGTGCGCCTTGCATTCTTTTACAAAAGTATTGACTTGTACGTTTCCTTGAGCGCCTCTTCTTGATTTAGGGCTTTTTCACACTTCTTGTGCTTCTCAATTGCTTTTTATTTCTCTCCTTCTCGGCCCGTTTGGACTCCTTGTGGGCCCTTTGCAAGTCGACCTTTTCTTGTTTCCTCCTATCCTCTTCTTGATGTTCTTGCACAATTTTCTTCTTTGTCTTCCTAGCCTCTCCCCGGCTAGTTTGTTCTTCTTGTTCCTTGATGTCTTCTCCTTCACTTAGCGTCCTTTCATTGGACTGTGCCTCCCATTCTTAGTGGGGTGGCAACCTGCTTGGTGTTTTGTCCACCACTTCTCCTCCTTCCTACTCCTATCCCAAAGCTTCCCTGATGATTGTGGTGAGTACACCGAATTCGATGGTTGCAGTCTTTGAGGACGACGCTTTCCTTTTAGCCTTGGTGGTGGGAGATTCTCTACCAGTGGGCTAGCCTCTCATTGCCAAGGCCTTTGCTGAGGTCTCAATGGTCTTTCTCACAAACCCATTGAAAGGGAAGTGGAACCCAAGAGGAAGAAGCTTGGCGGTGAGAGCTATGGCGGATGGAGAGCAAGAGCAAGAGAGAGAGTGAAACTCAAATTGGGAACTCCAACAACCACAATGTCAAGAGCAAGAGAGAGAGTGAAACTCAAATTGGGAACTCCAACAACCACAATGTGTGGTCGGGCCTTTATTCAAACTATCACTAAAAGAATAAATAATAAGTGACTATAACGGGCGCCCACCACCTACAGTGTGCAGTGGCGGGTACTGTCATTGTAGTAATACATGGGCGGCTAGGTGGAGGCACCTTTACCCCCCAACAACCTCCCACTTAAAGGCAAATCTGCCCCATGAGAGAGAAAAAAGAAAAGATAGTGCAACATCTACACATGTACAATAGGATGAGGAAAAAGATGTCATCTCATCCAACACCCATCAATCTCCTAAGGAAGGCAAAGCGCCCTGTAGTGAGGCTCTTCGTGAGCAAGTCTACACGATTTTGCTCAGCCATAATCTTGACAAGGTCAATAGACCTGTCCTCCTCAATGACCTCGCGAATGAAGTGATACATCACCTCAATATGTTTCGCCTTTGCATGGAAGACCGGATTCTTGGCCAACTGAATGGCACTCATAGAATCTAAATGCAGTATAGGCATAGCATCTATCATACCAAGGTCTGCAATCAAGTGGCCTAACCAAATAGCCTCCTTGCAAGCCTCTGTGGCTGCAATATACTCGACCTTTGTAGTAGAAAGAGTCATACACTTCTACGCCCTGGACATCCAAGAGATAGCCCCTCCAGCATAAGTGAACACATAGCCAGAAGTGGACTTCCTACTATCTGCATGTCCTGCATAATCAGAGTCAGTGTACCCCATAACTCATATATCATGGCTGCCATAGCAAATACACATATCTGTTGTGCCCTTCATGTACCTCATGATACCCTTCACGGCATCCCAATGTTTCTTGCCAGGTGTAGCCATATAACGTGCCACAACCCCAACTGCAAAAGTAATATCTGGACAGGTGGCTATCATGGCATACATAAGACTACCCAAGGCAGATGCATAGGGAATCTTGGCCATCTCGGCCCTCTACTCATCTGTCTGCGGACAATCGGCCTGTGAAACCTTCACACGAGAAGGCAATGGATAGCGTATAGGCTCAACATCCTGGATATGGAAGCGCTCAAGGACTTTATGAATGTACTCCTTGTGTGATAGATAGAGTAGTCCCTGAGATCTATCATATGTAATGCGTATACCAAGTATATGAGAGGCATGTCCCAGATCTTTTATCTAGCTCCTCATGAGCTGTCCCTGCTAAAAGCATGTCATCCACATAGAGTATCAAAATCAGTAAAGAACCATCACGAGATTTCTTTGTGTACAAGCAAGGATCCATAGTACTGCGGCTGTAGCCTTGTGACTGCATGAATGCATCAAACTTATGGTACCATTCCCTAGATGTCTGCTTCAAGTCATATAGACTCTTCTTTAGCTTGCACATGAGGTGTTCCCTGCCAGGGTCTAGGCTACTCCATGTAAATCTCATCATGCAAGTCCCCATGTAAAAAAGTAATCTTGACATCCATCTGGTACAAGTCCAAGACCAAGACTAAGCATAGGGTGGTCATCTTGACCACAGGAGAAAAGACTTCATCAAAGTCAACACCATGCTCCTGCTTAAAACCCTTAGCAACTAATTGAGTCTTATATGCCAACTTGGGGTGTCCAGGGGCACTTTTCAGCTTGTACACCCACTTGCATGGCAAAGCCTTCTTACCCTAAGGCAAGGAAACCAAATCCCAAGTCTGATTCTTATGCAATGAGTCAAGCTCAGACTTCATAGCCCTCTCCCAAGAGTGACAATCACCCCTGTGTATAGCCTCATCATAAGTGAGAGGCTCTCCTACATCTGTAACCAGTACATAATCCATAAAGGAGGGCACAAATTGGTCAGGAGTTTGTCTATCTCTAGTAGAATGCCTCAACCCAGGCTTTGTTGCCTAACTGACATCTTGTCCAACATCAGCAAGTCTAACATCTGGGCCATGAGCATCAAGTGATTATGCTCGCTATCTAGCTGTGGCTGTGGAGTGGACTAAATGGGAGCTGTGGCGTACCTCAACCACTTTCTCAAGCTACATATGCATTTTGTCCTCATGAAAGATGACATCATGGCTGCGGATCACTTTCCACGCCTGCGGATTCCATAGATGGTAACCCATCTCTCCTGCATCTCCATAGCCAATGAAAATGCATTTGACACTTTTAGGATCCAGCTTATTGCGTTTGTCCTTGGGCACATGGCAGAATGCTTCATATCCAAAGACACGCAAATGATTATAAGAGGGGGGCTTGCCTGCCCATACCTCCTCTGCAACCTTAAACTCAATGCCACTACTAGGCGACCTATTAATGAGATGCACTGCAGTAGTAACTGCCTCAACCCAAAAGTGTTGCAGTAAGCTAGCCTGGCTAAGCATGCTACGAACCCTTTCTTGAATGGTCCTATTCATGCGTTCAGCCATACCATTCTGGGGAAGGATATAAGGGGTGGTCAACTGATGCTTAATACCCCACTCATCACAAAACTACTCAAAGGCATGTGATACATACTCATCCCCATTATCTGACCTTAGGCATTTTAGCCTTTTCCCAAACTGGTTCTCTACCAATGCAAGCCAACACTAAAATGTGTCTAAGACATCGGATTTTCTCTTTATGGGATAAGCCCAAACCTTACGTGAGTAATGATCTATGAAAGTAACAAAGTACTTTGCCCCACCGAGTGACTGACAGGGCATGGGCCCACATACATCTGAGTGCACAAGAGCCAAGGGCTCACCCATGCGTTTCTTACCAGACTTTTTATGCATATTTGTAGTCTGCTTGCCATACAAACAATGATAACAAGAATCAAAATGCAAAGAATCAAAAGGTGGAAGATCTTGCAAAGCACGGAGCATTTTCATTCCTTTAATGGACGTATGCCCCAAACGAGCATGCCAAAGAGATACATGGGGAATAGAACCCACAGACAAAACATGATCCAAGGTATCTCCAGATACAAGTAAGGGATAGAGGCTGCGAGACTTGGCACCTCTTGCAAGCACAAGCCTACCACAAGTAATCTTCCATGCAGAGTCTCCAAAAGACACAAAATACCTTGCATCATCAAGCTGTCCAGCTGACATAAGGCTGTGAGTCAATGCAAGTACATGGCGTACATCATGTAAAACAAAAGAACTGCCAGAAGGAAACTGCAACTTAACATCTCCAATGCCCACAATGTCAAGAGACTTGTCATCACCAAGACGCACAGAACCAGAAATGCTACGATAGGTATGAAACCAATCTCTACAGGGTATCACATGAAATGATGCACGCGAATCCAATAGCCAGTACTGCGCATACATGGAATGTATCTCAGAAGCCTATAAGGCATCGCATGAAGAAGCTGCAAGTATGTAATCATCATCTGAATCAGTGGCCTGCATGACATTTACCTCTTCTATATTCACACTGGACTTTGCAGGTACAATGCTATGCTCAGAAGACTTTTCATGCACTTTCTCTTTTCCCTTTTCCTTGCGCTTATCATCGCGCATTTTATGGCACTATGGCCTAATATGTCCTACTTTCCCACAATAATGACAAATAAGATCAGACTTCCATCCATGGGACTTACTGCGACCACGTGACTTGAACTTGGACTTTTGAGAGTCCCTGCCCTTATGATCATTATCATGCATGCCATGTCTGCCACCTCTAACGGTCAATGCATGTGAAGAGCAGGAAGCATCATTGCTTCTCCTGTTGATTTCCTCATTCAATAAAGCACTGTCAACATCTTTGATTTTCAGCCCATCAAGCTTGTTCGTGCATATGGCATTACAGAAGACATCCCATGATTCAAGCAAGGTGCCAAGCAGAAACAATAGGCGCAAGTTGTCTTTGAACTCAATACCCTGTGACAACAGACTCTTCATGATAGCATGAAACTAATTGAAATGAGATGATAGGGAGGTCCCCTCCTTCATGTGAAGGTCCATTAACTACTTCAACCAATACATTTGTGACGCAGGACTTTGCTATGCATAGAGCTCCTGAATCTTCTCCCATAAATCCCATGCATTCTGATTCTCATCTTCAACAACATTATGATGGACCTCTTCTGAGAGTGATAAGATAATGGTAGACTTGCATAGCTCATCAACTTCCATCCCAACATCATCATCTATATCCTCGGGTTTAACACCCTTGAAATGCAAGGGTTTAATCTCCAACTTCTACACCAAAACCTGCCATATTTGGGACTTCCGATACCCATAGTTGGTACCATCCAACTTGGCAATGTTAAAGAGAGCTGTGTCTTTTAGATGACCAGCCATACTGTCCCAAATCAAAGCAAAAAAGCAAAATTTCATGTTGCTATAATTAGCAAAAAATGCACTAAAACCACTCCTAAAACTGGCTGAAAGAAGGGATATCACCAAGAGAAGCATCTGTCCACCAAATCAAAGCAAAAAAGCAAAATTTCATGTTGTTGTAATTAGCAAAAAATGCACTAAAACCACTGCTAAAACTGGTTGAAAGAAGGGATATCACCAAGAGAAGCACATATCCACCAAATATGACCAAGATAACATCAAATATTAAGCATTACCCTCATAGAAGTGCTCGAAATCTGCAGATTTCAACTTGTTGTAATAAATGACAGCAGTATATAAAACTGTCCCAAAGTGAAGCAATCACTAATACATAAGTCACTGTAACTGCCAGGTAGCAAGATACATCCAACAAGGAGTGCCAAGGGGCAAGAAGATACCACGAACTGTCAAACCAATAACCTGTCAGGCAAGAGACATCTCATAGGTCTGAAGTCATGCATGTAATGGGTCTCGGGGTAAGAGAAGAGACCAAGCACAAGCACAACTGATAGAGCAATAAGCTCAATGCATAACCATCCAAGATGCACACAAAACTGACAAACCTATGACAGAGATAGGTGCCTGCCCCAATAGGTGTATCAAATCAGCCCACTACATACTAACTGCAAACAAAAAGCTCTTAAGAGAGAAAATGCATGTAACTGTCCCACAATTTCAAGCTCAAGTGTAAGTAAGACTCTATGTACATTTGAATATACCAAGAGGCTTCCACTAGAAGTAAAGTTAGATGCAAATAGAGCAAGCAACGCTCTAATACATGGAGCACATAGCATCAGACATGCCAAATCCTAGTAGAGCATAAATCCCAAGCTATCTCAGGCCCGTAAAGCATAAGCCTAAAAGCATTCAAGGAGCATGTAACTGACAACCAAATGTAATGCCTAGTAGGTCCAAAATGCTCAAATACATTTGAAGATAAAGCTCCAAGTAACTATCAAGCATAGGCAAACCAAGTGGCATCCATATCTGACCAAAGCATAAATGCAAGAAGCCTAAATGTCAAGCAATGACAATAGGCATAAACCGGTCCAAAGCATGCCAACTGAAGCCAAATGCCAGTGAAGGATGACCAAATCAGAGCCTAACCACCCTCAAAAGCATTCTGGAGCCAAAAGGAAGCATTTGACAATCTCCAAATACATCGGTATGATCATTCAAACCTCTAGTAAACACCCCGTATCCAAGAATCAATGCATACATAAACTAAATGAGCTTCAGCCCACTATATTACAACAGCATATTTAATATTAAATGAAGCTCAAACAATGTCTAAATCTACTCCAAATCAGTCCCAAAGCATAGACATAGCATTCCATAACATCCGGGCATCAGTAGGCATCAAATGGGCAATGCCAAGAAGCATCAAACAGTAAATGTCAAGTGCTGCTCTGTTTTGACAGTCCTGGGACTATGTATACAGCAATGGCTGAAGGGGGAAGCACTCGAATCGATCACCGAGAGCCAAGAACTAATGCCGAGGAGTCCAACAATGATCGAAAAGGTTGCCAAGAGTGCTGGGAAGCCGGGGAAGAAGCGGAATGTGCTAGGAGCAGATCAGCCCAGCCCCCTAAAAATGCACCACATTTTGTGCTAGTTATTCCTAGGGGGTGGGGGGTCTTCAACAGTGCTCGGAAGCACTTGGCAATGTCAAGGGGGCTCCGATGCAACCCTGGAAGGTGCCAATGGAAGTCCGAAAGCTCGGGGAGGAAGCAGGAGATCAAAACATACATGCAAATGAAGGTGCCATGGCTGCCATTGAAGCTCGGGTTGAAGCTCTTTAAATCCAAGCTGAAGAGAATGCCGGGCAAGCTCTAATGCCTTTGCTCTGATACTAGTTGAAAGAGAAGTGGAACCCAGGAGGAAGAAGCTTGGCGGTGAGAGCTATGGCAGATGGAGAGCAAGAGCAAGAGAGAGAGAGTGAAGCTCAAAGTGGGAACTCCAACAATCACAATGTGTGGCCGGGCCTTTCTTTAGTCAAAATGTCACTAAAAGAATAAAGAATAAGTGATTGTGACAGGTGCCCACCACATGCAGTGTGCAGTGGCGGGTACTGTCAATGTAGTAATACATGGGTGGCTAGGCAGAGACGCCTTTACCCCCAACACTCGTTGAGGTTGACCTCATCCAGCGACCTTGCTACGACACTCTCTAGCACGGGGACGTTGATGCAGCTCATTATGGAGTTGTATCTTTAGCTAGAAAATAGTGCATGCACCATCTTGGCTTGGAGTTGGATTTTGGGATCAGGAATATCCGCCAAGCTAATGCCATCATTGGTGTGGACTTTTACCTTGTCCATCCCTAGTAAGGCATATATGTCTCTTTTCGACTTCCTTTCTACTTTGTTTACCAGGCCCAATGCCTTTTCCATCAGCTTCGAGGTCAATTCGATCTGCACTTGGCGAGTTTCCTCCCCCTCATGCACAGTTATGGTGCCGCGGATTGTGTGGAAAGTCCTCAAGAACTCTACACAGTGGAAGTAGTCCACTCCCCAGCTCAGTGCCTCCATGGATTTCTATAGATTGCATTGCTCGATGATTTGCCTTACCACCCATTCTTCAATGGCCACATCATCTAGGTTGAAGATATGCCAAAATTTGAATTGGTTGAAGGCTTCCGTTTCCACCGAAAGTCCATATTTTGCTTGTTCTTCCCTTGAAAAAGGTAGTTTGCTAGCCTTTTCTTGGCCTGCCATGATGGTGCCTGCCATGAATCCATATTCACCATTAGTGGTTTTCAAAATAAGCAATAGGAAATGACTACATGCTTGTTAAACTAAAATGCTTGCATGCAGAAGTAGACTTTTCCTTTCATTAGTCTATTGATTTTAACCTTTATCGACCTTTTCCTTAATCACAAGATGTTGCATTTTACCCTTGCAATGTGTGGTTTTCCTTTATTGTTTTCTTTATGTGTTTGGTTTGATTCACCTTACCCCTTCCCCCTTCACAATGAAAAGAATCCTTCCTAGGATGAAATGGTTAGAGAATGAAGGGTCTTTAGCGCACAATCTTAGTGTTTTACTTTCTCATGAGCCAGGCATAGAAACTCAAATTATATTCTAATCGAGCATAGCTGTCCATATCGAAAGGACAGATGCCCACATGTGTAATGTAAGTGAGGACATCAAGTAAGAAGTCACCAGAGGCCACTCTGCTATAGCAATGTGCAACTCCTCCTCGGTGAGGATGCGATCTAGATAAGGGTGTTCTTTAATGTGGTCTTCAATGGGTCGATTACAGAGAGTAGTCAACACCCTATATGAAGTTGGAGCGACATAGGTTGGGTTATATTCAGATGCTTTGATCATACGTCATTGTTCAGCATTGGTCATTATTCGGCATCCCTCTAACTCCCATTGTAATTGTAGAGTGTACTATTTCTGCAAGAAGGGGGAATATTAAGATGCTTTGATCGTACGTCATTGTTCAGCATTGGTCATTATTGGACATCCCTCTAGCTCCCATTGCAATTGTAGAGTGTACCATTTCTGCAAGAAGGGGGAATTGTTGTCGGCAAGCCATTGCAACTTCTCGATTTTATGGTTTGTGGCCATGATCGTGCTCTTGTTATACGATGTGATGAGACGATGTTTGGTTGCTTGTTCCTTGGATACCTCGGTTGCAATTAACTCCGCAGCTACTTCGAAAGCTTTAACAAATACGAATTCTGACTCCTCCCAAGAGCAAGGGAGCGTTTGCACTTCTATTGCTATAGGTTCTTCCAAGAGTCCTAGATCTAGTCGATCATAGCTTTTAGTCAATGTCATGAAAGTAGCATCCAAGCATCGGAGGCAAGTAACCAAGTCGTTCCGAGTATTTTAAGCTAAATTTGTGGCCAAGGTTAGAATTGAGTGCCGCTCATAAGAGGGTCTAAGCCCTGCATGTGGTTGAGGTTTGGCAGCGCTAGAGAGGTCAGTAGCTAATTGTTGTCGCTTGGTTTGCTCACAAGTTTGTAGCTTGACCTTATGTTCGATGGGTGTGGTTGTGGCAGCAGGTGACACACTACTTGGTGTGTTTGAGAGTTGGGGGGGGGGGGGGGGGGGTGTCAGTGGGACTAGAGGGGGTCGATTTGTTAGTAACATGTTGCAATTTTGGCCGATATATTGGCTTATGCCCTACTGAGCTAGGCTTTAGAGGTTCCATGGATTTAGTGGCTTGAATCACTTGTGGTTTGAGTGGTTCTGAGGGGACGTTTCATGTGGGCAAGCTTGAGGATGGCGTTTGAGTAGTGACTTTGGATGTTTGGGCTTTAGGCAGCCAAATCCAGGTGTTACCCATATAGTAGCCTTGCACTTGCAACAAGGCCTTGGGGACCCATTGTGGCTTGACCGTACACCAATGTTTATAATTTTGTCTCGGCCTCCTAGGTTTCGGGTACGGATCCGTAGCCTTGCGAGGCCACAAGTTTCTATTCCAAGGTTGCGCTCTCTATTTAGGTACCCATTTGAACCGGGGTTCATGGGCTTCAATGTTGGTTCTAATGGGTTTCTGGCCTCGAGGCTAGGTAGGTTGTGACAAGTCCCAACCCCCCTCCTGAGACTTGGCAATGGATGTCTCTACCGATGGATTTGTGGACTTGGAAAGAGTCGCACCGACCTTGCTAAAAGCTGTGACTATGCAGACATTACCCATGGTGAGGTGGATGCGTTGCGACTCATAATTGACATTGCAATGAGCTTGCTTCTTGAAAGTTCATCCTAGCAGCGATTATGTGCTTGCATTCTTAGTGTTGGAAAACACAAAGAAAATTATCGGCATGCTTTTAAACTCGATAGAAACTGCAACCTTGAACTTTCCCAAAAGTTTGTACGGTTGGCCTCCATAAGAGGTGAGACTAGCATTAGTGGGTTGCAACTGTGGTTTGACAATTTGGGTCCAATGGTAATGAGTTAAGATATTAAAAGCAGCTCCCTCATCGATCAATGTGCTAATGGTGCATGTGTATTTGGCAGTGACCATCATGCATAGGTAAGCTCGTGGTATTGCTTCTTCATCCTCAATGTCCATCTCAGTGATAGTGGCTACTCATACGTTGACAGGTAGCATTGGTATTGGGGGCTCATGCAATGGGTATGTGGGGGGAAAGTACTTCTTTATGCAGCTACCATTGAAGAAGCCTATGTCCTCACCCTCTAGAGTTTCAAGTTCTACGTTGTCAGTTCAGCTAATGGTTCGAACCTTAAAATGTCCTAGCCCCCGAAATTTCAGTTTTTGCTTATGTCCTTTGACTGAGTACAGTAGTACTAAGTCACCCTATTCAAAGTTACGCTGCTTGACATGCTTGGGTCTTCTCCTTCTAGTGGGTTCCTTCAAGTTCTTACGCCTGGGTGAGTTCCTTATTAATTAAAACCACTCCTCAACTTACCTCCACTCTATGCGCGTGTGTGTCTATATGCTCGTTTCTATGCACTGTGTGAAATCATGCTTTTAGCTTTTCTCCATCATCATGCTTTGAGGGTTGGAATTCAGAGTTAGTGAGAAGACAAGTGCCTAAATGACTATAACGCTCTTGTCGTGGGTTTAGCTTGATAGGCTCGTATGCCCGGTTTTTTGTCGTCTCTGTTGATTTATAGGGTTCTCTACTGCTCTCTTTGCCCTGTCATGATTCAATGGTTCCTTAAGACTCCACTTGATGCTGTTGTTGGGCTGAATCACTAGATGGTCAACTAGTGTCACTTCTATACTTGAGTCTCGTTGATTCCTTTGTTCCTTGTGCCAAAAAGGCTTCTCTAGAGTTTGTGTGGTCTTCTGATGTCTGAACAGCCAGTGTTTAGGTGGTCTAGTCTAATGTTCAAAATATTCTAAAAATTCAAACTCGGGCCCAATAGGTCCGAATTGCAGGGCCGAATGTCTGATTTGGCCCATCCGAATGGCCGAGGGTCGAATGAGAAAGGGCCAAATGCAATTGGTCCAAGTGTTGAATTCGGACAGTCTGAATGCAGTTGTCCGAGGGCCAAGTCAGGTGGGCTGAGGGCCGAATGGTGAATTTGGGCGAGCTTTGTTCAAGTGGGTTTGGTCGAGTGGCCAAATACAGGGTGGGCTAAGGGCCAATTTTGGGACTCGGCCAAAAATCACCATCACTTGGATGGGTCGAATGCGACGCATTTTTCACCGAGCTTGCACAAAATTCGCCTTGCCAAGTGATTGAAGCCTTCATGCTGCTCGAGCACCTCCAAACCTTAAGTACACATGTAGGAGAAGGTATAGGAATACCTATAATGGGCAATGAACTCGTCGGCGATGAGATTGAAGCAAGTCCACACAATGAAGCTCTCTCTCTCTCTCTCTCTCTCTCTCTCTCTCTCTCTCTCTCTCTCTCTCTCTCTCTCTCTCTCTCTCTCTCTCTCTCTCTCTCTCTCTCTCTCTCTCTCTCTCTCTCTCTCTCTCTCTCTCTCTCTCTCTACAGCCAGACCTCCGGGCTCACACTACAGCAGGCTGAGGACCAGCGTACCCGACGCCGCACGAGGATCCGTGGGTTTTGGACCCCACAGCCACACCGACAGGAGATCCGGAGGATTCTTGATCTACATCGATAGCAGACTGAGATCCGACGACACTCGCCACATTGGATCTCAGATCTCCAGTTTGCTCTTTCTCCACCGCCGATGTACCACATCCTGCATCCAGGAGGGATCACCTGCTATTAGCGACTTCGACGACTGCTACTACATCCCAGGATAGTATATCTCCCTGCATCTGTTACATATACACATCGCACCACTTTATCACAACCAACAGTTGTTCCCCTATCACAGCCGACATTTGTTCCCCTTTTGTAGCCATTTTCTGGAGTACCAGAGCTGCATACACACATACACATACACGACACTTATCACACTCACAGCACCATATTTTCAGTTTCCAGTTTTTAGCTTTTCATTCAACACTTTTATTTTGGATAG
Organism: Lygodium microphyllum; assembly: GCF_053477565.2. Classification (NCBI taxonomy): domain Eukaryota; kingdom Viridiplantae; phylum Streptophyta; class Polypodiopsida; order Schizaeales; family Lygodiaceae; genus Lygodium; species Lygodium microphyllum. The sequence goes on along the minus strand of NC_141139.1, from coordinate 88,382,415 downwards.
CTGGACCTCATCAGTTGTATCACAGTTTGTCTCATAGGCCAGTTTTGGTCTTTAGAAGACGTTAATATAACTTTCTTTCTTTCTTTCTTTCTCTCTCTCTCAGGCAACCTGGGTTTCAAATGAGCTTCCCCTTGGTCTCCTGGCTGGTAAACCCCTCCTCCACAAAGTTCTTACCACTTCTGTCCCCTTGCTCGTCGGTCTCAACCCCCTCTAGCTCTCCTTCCTCCCATTTTTCATAGATCTGTGCTCTATTTGGCATGTTTTATAGTAGCAAACCTTACACTTTTCCAACTGATTTTCTAACCTTAACCTACTCTAAATGCAACAAGAATTGAAAGCAAGGTGCTGAACTAATTTCTCCTACTAAACTAACCATCAAAGATAAAAAATACTTACTTGTAGCACGGATTAAGGACCCAAAACCTCCTATCTACCTCAAGCTCCAGTTCGGGGATGAAACCCTTACTTTGATGCTCTATTTGAAAAGCGCAAGCGCTCAACCTTGAATCCGTTGGTCCCGGCAATGGAACCAAAATGTAGAGGCGAGCGCAAGCTCTACCGCCAAGACCCACAGACCGCTTATTAATCAAGCATTTCAAGAGAGCACTAATGGCTACCTCTCACATAGCGATGCGCTATCCCCCTCTACAAGAGTAGTGAGCTTACCTTGATGCCCGATTGAGTTGCTTTCTCTCTCAAGCACTCCAATAGCTCCACAATTCTTGATGCAAGCTCAAGCATCCTCGAGCCTCCACCTCCAAGCTCCATCCTCCATAGCCGCATGTGAGACAAGAGAAGAGAAGGGAAGAGGAGAGAATAAGAGGAGAGGAGATGGTGGAGAGCTTCACCTCCTTGATTCCTCACCCTCACACACTCACTCCCTCACGCTCTCATACTCCCTCCCTCAAGCACACACAAGCAAGCAAAGAGAAGAGAAGGAGAGAAGGAGAGTCCACTTTGCCACACACCAAAGAATGAGCTCTCATTCATCTTTTGAAATTTATATACAAAGGCCTAAATCCCATTCGGATGGTCATCTCCTTTTTACATGGCCGACCATAGCCTAGGCCCTTTTTTCCATTGTTCTCCTATCTTCCTAGCTTCCTTCCTACCGCCCATCTATATTTACAATTTGCACAGGTCAGAGCTCGGTGCTCTTAAAGTAAATCACGGTGCACCTTGCACTCTTTTACAAAAGCATTGACTTGTGCTTGTTCTTGAGTGCCTCTCCTTGATTTAGAACTTTTTCACACCTTGTGTTTCTCGATTTTTCTTGGCATGCCTTCATTCTCCATTCCTCTTTTGCCTTGGCTCTATCTTCTGCTTAGATTTTCTCGATTTTCCACCTTGTTCGTTTGAGGGCTAACACACACCTTTGCTTCAGCCTACACTCCTTCATCCGCCTATACTTCAACTTCTACCTCATGCAAAATGTGTTGAGTTTCCCTTCTGAAATTCTCCTAAATTGATGGGCTCTTGTGCTTGTTATAATCCAATCACCTTGTTAAGGGTATTACCCTGACATAAATGCTACAACCCCAAAGCACTTCCATCATGATCATTTCCATTACAGTCTTGTGCTTCACAAAAAATTCTTGAACTTGATTTTCTCCAATCCTAATGCCTAAATCATGAGCAACATGCACACGAAACTGGTAAGAGCACCAAAGCATAATGGCCCACCATGATCAAATGATATAACAATTTGCCTAAAATAATCCTACTATAGCATACAACTTCTTGAATTGATTTATAGCCATAATTAACATTTAATTTTTAGGACTGATATGTGAGCATAAAGTATACATCATAATCGTTCATAGAATAACACTCTCCTAAAAAATATTCATCAAATTATTCTCGAATAGATAACTCATCATAGACATCATTAAAATTTAGGAGATAAGAACATAATGATAGAACCAGACATCAGCAACCTTATGTGGGCGCTATCTTGAACATCTTTGCATTTCACATGTTAATAGATATAAAAATATATGATTGAAGCAATCAAGATAGCTATTGCCTTTCAAGTGAGGTCACATGACATACATTGATTCCAAGCACCTATATGCATACATAAGTATTAACGTGGAAGTACTATAGTAATGGTTAATCTAAGTCCTAATAGCTAATTTGAACGAGCTATGCAAGTCCATCATTATCTTGTCATTGTCTAAGCAGGTTTATTTCAATGTTATGGAGATAGAAGGTGGTGCTTATGATTTATGGCAAGATATGTGATCCTCGTGACAAGCAAAGTTCTACATCTCAATTGTATTAGTTAGAGAAGCTTGTAGGCCTTTGCATTAAGGAGGGCACTCCTATATCCACTCATTTGAATGAGTTCCACTCCATTATCAGCTAGCTTATCTTGTAGGGCATTGTCTAAGGATGACATGAAGTCTCTATTCTTGCTTGCTACACTACTTAAGTCTTGGGATACATTATGTACTTCAATGAGTGTCAATCCTACCAAAGGTGGGTTTAAATGCTCCAATGTAGAGGGAGCTTTGCTTATATAATAAATAAATAGGAAGAATATCGATGCAGCTTGCACTTCTCATGCACTTACAGTTAGAGGTAGACATGATGATACATGGAATGATTATAGTGGTAAAGACTCATAGCCTAACAAGGGCAAGTCTAACTCTCATGGCAATCGCATAGTAAGTCATGTGGTTATAAGTCCTCCCTCACTTGTTGTTATTATAGGCAACAAAGACATGTAAGGCCACACTGCCTTACTCAATATTCAATCTACTTACTCTCAATGTTGGCTTCTTGATTCATGGGCTTTCTTCCATCTTATCCTACATCATCATTGGTTTTATACTTACCACACTATTATAGATTCAATCACACAAGGTGATGGTCATGTATATGATATTGTTGGCATAGGTGATGTGAGACTACAATTTAGTACTGGTGCTCCATTTGTGTTGCATGATAGCATATAATGTCCCAACTTTGACTAAAATCCTTATCTCAATAGGATAGTTGGATGATGACAAGTATGATGTATCTTTGGTGATTTTGCATGGAAGATTACACACTGAAACCTCATTTTTGCTAGAGATGCCAAGGTTAGCAACATTTATCCCTTGCTTATATCTAGATCTATTGATCATCTTTTAACCATGATTGATATTATGCATGTATCTCTTTAGCATCACCATCTTAGGCATAGGTCCCTTAAAGGAATGAAAGTCCTTACTCTTCAGTCATAGGTCCCTTACTCTTCAGTCATAGGTCCCATACCCTTCAGTCATTAGGTAGTGCAAAGTATTTCATTATATCCATTGATGATTAGTCGCATAAGGTTTGGGCCTATCCTATAAAGCAAAAATTAGAAGCATTGCCTACATTTCAATGCTCTCTTACTACGGTTGAGAACCAGTTTGGGCATAGGCTAAAATACCTAGGATCTGACAATGGGGGTAAATTATGTCTCTAAGGCATTTGAGGATTTTTGTAACAAGAGGGGTATTAAGTGTTGATTGACCGCCCCATATACCCCACCCTAGAATGGCATTGCAACACACATGAATATAACTATTCAGGAAAGAGTTTGTAGTATGCTTAGTTAGGTGGGCTTACCACAATATTTTTGGGCTGAGGTAATTACTACTAACATGCATTGTAATGCAAGTGGATGTATAAAGTGAAGCACCCATATTGGCCCTAAGCCAACATGTAAGGCACGTTTGATTGCTAAGGGTTTTAAATAGAAAGAGAAAATTGACTTAGATGAGATATTCTCCCCTATGGTCAAGATAACTATCCTTCACTTGGTATTGGCCTTAGTTACATAAATGGATCTGGGCTTGTACCAGATGGATGTTAAGATGGCTTTCTTATATGGATACCTGCATGAGGATCTCTATATGCAACAACCTAAGGGCTTTAAGGAAAATAATAGGGAATACCTAGTGTGCAAGTTGAGGAAGAGTCTTTATGGACTTAAGTAGACAGCTAGGGAATGTTATCATAAGTTTGATGCCTTTATGCATTTACAAGGTTATTCCCATAGTGATATGGATCCATATCTTTACAAAACAAGGCCCATGATGATAGCTTTATCATTTTGGTACTCTATGTTGATGACATACTAATTGATTGGAGTGCTCATGATGAGCTAGATGCTTTGAAGACTTTAACTCAGGAAGAGCTTTGAGATGAACAGTATGGAGTATCCTTCTCTTGAATACTTGGTATGCATGTTATGCACAATTGGTCTAAGGGACTTATCTGCTTATCACAAAAGAAGTGCATTCGTAAAGTCCTTGAGTAGTTCCATATGCATGGTGTTAAGCCTACTAACTACCCATTACCTTCTCATGTGAAGGTCAGTCAGGCAGATTGTCCTCAATTAGATTATGAGAGGGCCGAGATGACCAAGATCTCATATGCATTTGCAATGGGCATCAAAATTTATGCCATGATGGTCACTAGACCTAACATAACATTTATAGTGGGAGTTGTGGCTCGTTTTATAGTGACACTAGCTAATGAGATTGGGACACCATGAAGGATATCATGTAATACCTTAAGGGCACTATGGATATGTGCATTTATTATAGTAACCTCGGTACTAGAGTCATGGGCTAATAAACTCTAATTATCTAGGACATGCAAATAATAGAAAGTCCACCTTTGGTTATATCTTCACATTTGTTGGAGTGTTGTTTCTTAGATGTCTAGGATGTAAAAATGCATGACCTTGTCTACTCTACCGAGGTTGAGGATATTGCAGTCACTCTAGCTTGTAAGAAGGCCCTATGGTTAGGCCATCTAGTCATAGACCTTCGTATAACTGTGGCTCCTACATTGCATTCAGATGCTATGAGTGCCATCTAGTTGGCATATAATCCGATCGTTTATGCAAAGACTAAGCATATTGAGGTCCATTACCACTTTATAAGAGAGGTGGTTGAGGGTAAAAAGATAGAGCCCGACTAATCAAAGTCTTGCAGAACTACTCACTGAAAGTCTTCCACTAGAACATTATGTCTTCCTTAGGAAGGTGATAGGCATCAAATGAGTTGACATCTATTCACCTTACTTCTATGTACACATTGTACTATCATTTTTTTTCTATTTTTCTTGCTAAGGCTTATATCCATATTAATTAGTCAATTTTTAAGGTCAACCTCTCCAACAAAATTAAAATTGAATATAATGTATTATCATATTTAAGTAAATACTTATTTATATATAATATCTTATTGCTAGCATTTAGAACATCCTATAAGTCTGCTAATGGGTTAAACTTACATCCAATAGCTTTCTTGTGCTTGGGCAATGATACTAGGTCCAAGTCTTGTTGGCCTCTAATATAGCCATCTGCTCATTCATTGTTGCATCCCAATGTGCATGACCAATAGCTTCATTTTATTTTTTTAAAAAGGATTTTCAACAACCTTCACCATATAAGCATAATGAAGAGATGCACAACCCTCAAAACCAAATCTTTTAACAGGATATCTCGCCTTGTAGACATGTGTACCACTAGATCACTCAATGGAGCCTTTATATTACCATATCCTCTCTATACACCTAGTTTCCTAATTGAAAGAATACCAGGTTTATTATCTAAACTCTTTGATCCACTAGAGTCCCCCATCAAGAACTAAAGTGGACGCATCATTACCATTTGACACTTTCTTCTTTCCTTTGTCATCACTTGTAACACTAGTAGATGCACCTAAAAATATCCATGACTGATTTTAGATCTACTACAAAATGATGTCTCTAGTCTAATAAGAATCTATTATTCTTGCTTTTCTATCTGCACATGGCTATCATGACCATCAACCTCATCCAATGCATCTCCACTAAATGCATACAACTACTTGTCTTATAAAAAATGACATCATTGCTCACTCTAAACTCAATGATGATAGGGTTATAACAACACTCTATTTTCTCATTATAATATCCAATAGAGATATATTTTTCACCCTTTGGGACCACCTTCTTCCTTGATTCATTAGTCACATGAAATATGCAATACAACCAAACAATTTCAAGCGTGACACATCAGGCTCCTTGCTTGCAAAACATTCTTCAAGGGTCATACAATAAACTACAATTTTGGGAGTTCTGTTCATAATATAGATATAGTAGTATAAACAACCTCAAACCAAAAGTACTTTAGTATACTCTTTTTAGTCATCAATGCCCATGTAACTTCTGTAATATGCCTATTTTTTCTTTTAGCAACCCCATTTTGTGTTGCTGATTATACCTATATGTAAATTATCTCTTTATCCAATGAGACATGAAGAACTTGATAGACTCATTAGAGAGGTATTCTCTCTCTCCATCTGATCTCAAACACTTAACTTTCAAGTGTGTTTATGTTTCAACAACAACCTTGAAAGTTCTGAAGTGTTCAAACACTTTACTCTTTTCGTTCATGAAATACATCCACAGATTTCTAGAACAATCATCAATAGATATAGCAAAACATTTCTGCCACCAAGAGATACATTTTGCACATGCCTCCAAATACATGTATGCACGATATTAAGTATATTCTTGCTTACATCTCTGTCACATGAAAACAATTGCCTCGGTTACTTCCTAAATTAACATGCTTCACAAACCTTATGTAATTCTGCAACTCTAAATGTGAGCAAACTTGTAACTAATCCTTTGAACTACATTAATTTCAACCTTTGCATATTTGCATGTCCAGTATGTTTTTGTCATATTTCAATGTCTGCAGCCACACCTTTGCAAATAGATGATCACTTAGATCTAGTTCCTTTTCTTCAAAAACAAACGTGCGTAGACCTTTTCTAATAAGAAAGTTCAGTATAGAGAACTTCTGTAATGGGTTGTTGTTCTTATCTAGCTTCTCAATAATGGGATTTTCGCTATTCTTAGCTATTATGACCAAATTGAGTACCAAACAACAAGCAAATCTTCAACAACCTTTCACAAGAAGTGCACAATAATAGCAGGGTAGCCTTTTTCACTAACTCCTCAATAAGACATATTATCTATACCTCATCTTCAAATAAACCTTGTGTTTGCTTCACAGATTTGAAATTTGTAGCATGTGTATTTGAGAACAACCAACATACTTGAGATGACAATATATCGTGTAACTGCTATCCATATATGACCTTGCCAAGATGAAACGAGGCGGCTCAAAGTAGCCTCACATGGCCAAAAACTTAGCAAGAAAGCCAAGGCCTGTCCATAGAATATACACCATTCTACTTGCAAACCAAATCTCATAGCAATTTGAGATTTTCAATCTATAGGCATCATCTAAGGGAAAGAGTGAGAGAATGGGAGAGCTTCTTCCTCAATGATTGCTTACTTAAATCCTTGATCCTTCTCCTTTACTTCAACCTTCAAAACCAGCCTCCCTTATGTTAAAAAACACGGATCTAGAGCATGGCAGGAGCTATGGAGGATGAAAGAAGAAGATAAGACTCACGTTGACATAGGCAAAGATAGACCAACTGTTGCACAAGTGAATTAGGTTCCAAGATAGATTAGCTTGGACTCATAAAGACAATATTATGTAATGAACTAACACTGACACAAGACACTAAGTGAAAGTACAAAGCATCATGATATTGTATTCATTTCATAGTCAAGTACAATGCTTTATAGAAGTTGAGTTGTTCCATTCTCCTCACTGTGCATATGGGATTCAGGACATCTCTTCCTAGAGTATACATCATTTGTTATTTCTCAACATCCCCCCTCAAATGATGAGTCCCTACACTTGATGGCTTTTGCCCCCCTACATGATAACATGGCTTGGGAGACTAGCTCATAGGCAGCCTAGTCAAGTTAAAGCTTGAGACTTTACATCTTTGGCAAGGGTTTTTACAAAGGAAATCCACTAAGGGAAACATAGAGATCCACTATGGGAACAAAATCCTTAGAACAATCTGTCAGAGTTGTTGATGGTAGTGGAAGCATCTTCTTCTTCTTCTTCATTCATGAATTGGTTCTAGTGGTGATCATTCTACATTTGTTGTGCTCTTTTCTTGTGGAAACATTCACTAGCTATATGACCAGTCTTACCACAATAATGACATGTCATCCGACTTTTGTTGTCAATGTTGAATCCTCGACCTCTTCCTTTGGGTCCAACAGCTCCTTTGGTGTATAAGAGATTTTCCCTGGATGAAATACCATCTTTTGCATTCTTGTTCTTTTGTTTGTTATCTTCATCAAGAAGAGAGTGCTCAATATCTTTAAGTGAGAGACTTGGAACATTACTTAAGGTGGACACGAGATTCTCGTATGGATCCTTATTTACACTTGCAAGCAGTACAACTATTGCTTCATATTCATCAATATTCTTCTTAAGAGTTGCAAGTTGGGTTTTTAGGCTCTTGAACTTGCTAATGTGTGTGGTCATGGAAGCACTGTCTTTTATATCTAGTTTATAAAATTGCGTGAGTAATTTTACCTTTGAATTCTTTGCTTGGGTACCAAACATCCTGTCAAGTTCCTCCCAAGCGACTCTAGCATCTCTAATGCCAGAGATATGATGTAGCACATCATCACTTAGTCCCCATGCAATGATGCCTAGTGCCTTGTTATTTATCTTCTTCCATTCTTTGGTTTTTGATGAAGTTACTGCAAGGATTCCGCTTTCTGAATCTTCTTCCCTGTCAAAGAGATCCCAAAGGTCTTTCCTCATGAGGTGGTACATGGTCTTTTCCTTCCATGCATGGAAACCCTCTCCATTAAACTTTGCTATTTGCTCAAATTCTGCCATGTTGATAAGCTTCAATTATTCAACAAAAGAGTTGTATTTCAATGTGTTAAGAGACACAAGTGCAAGGTAATGTGAATGCACACTCTGTAGTATTAAGAGATACTATGTCTGGTCTTTAAGCTCGACTCTTCTTCCTTCTCGATGGTGATTATTTGATGCTTGTCTTTTCCTTCAACTTGAGTCCCCTCCTTGCTAGTAAAATCACTGAGTAAACACTCATATTAGAGTGACAGTATTTGCCTTGCCAAATGGAGGAAGAATGAGGCAAAGAAAGAAGCCTCGGTGTTGATGCTACTACTTGAGGTCTTCAAGACTTAAAAAGAACCTTCAAAGTATCCCAATTCTTGTTGAAACTTTCAAATTCAATGCAATTAGAGTGGCAATAGCATTAGTGTACTGTAGATAGTGAGGGAGTGAGATGAGAATGAGCTTGTAGTTGAAGTGGCTATGGTGGAATTAGGGTTAATCAGATAGGTGACTGGTTTTCCACTTGGGGCAGCTCATAGACACACTTATATGGCAAATCATTTGATGAGGAGGAAGCCTATAACCCAAGCTTCCAAAGCCCTATGGTAATAGGGCATCCAGTAGCGCGGATGAGGAGATTCAACTGTATGATAGTCTGCTATGGTGTTTCTGGCAGCGAACTGCAATCTCTACAATGCCAAGTGTTGGGGCAGACAATGTTGACATTTGACATGACAAGGAGGAGCGCTTGAAGTTGGAGAACAACTCTCTTGAAGAGAGCAGGTTGAGATAGGCTCTGGTTGAGGAGATCCAAGAGCTCAACCAGAGGTGGGTGCAGGTTGGCTATGGCAGTCACAAAGTCAACAAGCTGAAGGTGAAGTTGGAACTGGAGTCATGGGCCGCTGAACACTGATGACCAGAGGTGAGGAGGGTCTAGGAGAGCAGTGTACGAAGCTATGCCATGCTCAACTGAGCTCTGATACCATGTTAAAAAACACGGATCTAAAGCATGGTAGGAGCTATGGAGGATGAAAGACAAAGAGAAGACTCATGTTGACATAGGCAAAGATAGACCAAGTGTTGCACAAGTGAATTAGGCTCCAAGATAGATTAGCTTGGACTCATAAAGACAATCTTGTGCAATGAACTTACATTGACAAGACACTAAGTGAAAGTACAAAGCATCATGATATTGTATTCATTCCATAGTTAAGTACAATGCTTTATAGAAGTTGAGTTGTTCCATTCTCCTCATTGTGCATATGGGATTCAGGACATCTCTTCCTAGAGCATACATCATTTGTTATTTCTCAACACCTTAGTGGTACCACTTTGATACCATATCATGAATTGTGTGATGGAAGGACTTGCTCAAGCTACTGCACCAAACACATACAATACATATAAGGAGAACCTCACTCAAGAACACAAGAAGAGAGATGGAGACCAAAATATTTTCTAGCTGATTTTTTTTTTCTTCTTCCTCTCACAATACAATGTATCCAAAGTATAGATAAGATATAATAGAAATGAAAGGGGCTTGCCAAGTCAAATAGTACATAACTAACAATTCTAATCGATTGGCACTATAGTCATACCATTTGTAGGTAGATGTAACTAACTGAATATAATAAGTGATGGGTCAATAGCCATGTGAGGATCATAATGACCATTAACATGCTAAGTATAAATGTACAGACCCATTTAGCTAGGTGATCCATCATCAATGTTCTCATATGTTGAGCTTTATCTTGACAAAATAAAGGTTCCTAATTGACTCTAAGATCTCCTAACAAGTTGTTAGCGTCGGTTATGGGCTACTACTTACACAAGACAATCTGAAGGACTCATGTCACGCTTGGTTTAAAGAGAGTGAGAATCAAGGAGGGAGATAAATGTGTCAACCCCTTTGCTCATAGGGTAAACTCTTACTTTAGTCTTGTAAAACAACATTACGTCAGGATCTAAGACAATGCTCTAAGATAGTCAACCTTCAACTCTTCCTAAAAGTTCCTATATCTAATGTTTTATTGCAAGAAAGCCTTTTGGCTAATCGAGACTGCCCTACCATAGAACAAACCTATTGGGGATTCCCCCTCTTACTTTTTCCATTTGTAATGAGGTTTTCTTAGTTTTTAAATTACCTACCACATTAATGCAACAGGTGCAAATAACTTTCTTAATTAACTAGTTAAAATAAGGCTTGGTTGTATAATTTAACACAAAAAATTTAGAAATTACTATTTTAAAAAACATAATTTTAATTCTAAAATTGGCCTATCTTTATCTTATTATATTAATTCCAATCCATAGACAAGACTTTGCATGAAGGCAAGAACCACCGATCCACTTGTAACTAGTATTGGGGCCTTCTAAGAGACCTTTCCCAGGTTTATAGGAGGTTAGACTAGTCCTAGCATACCCAAGGAATTGCCACCAAATCCCCCTTAGCTCCTTGGCACCTCTTAGCTAACATCTAGTCCCTACAAAGAGGCCTCTCATAATCAATGTCAGTCCTAGCATTCAAAGTTGGCAAATAACTCCTCAATGAAGAGCTCTATGGAATGGTTAACTAAGATACACTTACTTTGTGGGTAGCATGTTGTATAATCTTTGTATTCATTATTGTATCCAACAAAAATGCATTTTATAGCCTTGTCATCCAATTTCTTGCATTGTTGTGCTAGTACCAAAACATAAGCCAAGCAACCAAAAACATGTAAGTGACTCATAGATGGCTTTTTACCATGCCATCCCTCATACAAAGCGATAGGTTGCAAAGCCTTAATGGGATGCTTGTTAAACATATAGGTTGCACATAAAACAACATCAAGCCTGAAACTATGTGGTAAATCTTGACTCTTAATCTTACATTGTGTCATCTCCATGAGTCATTTGTTTTTTCTCTTGGTTAAACCATTTTCTTGTGGTATATATGGCACTGTACATTGGCATTTATTCCATGTTTAGCCAAATATGTATTTAAATTCCTTACACATATACTCCCCCCCTCGATGTGAATGGAGAGTGCCCACTTTATATCCTAACAATTTTGAGCCATGCTAACAAATGGCTTGAAGCACAATATCACTTTAAACTTAGCTTTGAACCATATATCCATGCATGCTCGAAGTAGTCATTAATGAAAGTCAAGAAGCGTAGGTAGTTAGCAAAAACATGTTGCTTGCATTGGATCACAAACATCATTGTGTACAAGTTGTAGTTTGTAAATAGCTCTCATGGAACCATCTTTTGGAAATGAAGCACATTGTATTTTACCTAATATGCAGCCTTCACAAATGTGTTTTCGAGGTACCTTAAGAGTAGCTAATGGAGACACCATATCAAATATTAGTAGGTGCAATAAATTAGCAAAATGCAAATGACCAAAACGTGTACGCCAAAGTTCTGCATCTAAAACTTCTTACAAAACTGCAATTGCGCATGCCATGTATTCCACATATTTTCCATAGTTATTGAGCTTATGTTGCTTGCCACATAGTGAATTGGATGCAATAATTATATCCCCACAAGAGAGATCATGAATTGTGCATTTATCATCAATAAACTTCACAATCAAGCCAATCTTGGCAAATATAGAAATGAACAACAAATTCTTATTTATCTTTGGTACTACAAAAGATCCATGAGTGTGAAAGTACTACAATTAACAAGTAGTTAACATAAAATTTCAAACTCATTTGATAAGATAAGAGGAGTCATTGGCACATGTCACAATGCTGCCCTTAGGGGCAAACTTGAGAGAAGTGAATAGACCATGTAGGGAAGTAACATGCTTTGTGGTATCACTATCAAAGTACCATATACATGAATCCACAACATACATGCAAGAATCATGTAAAAAAGGGTCATAATTGCATCGTGCACTAAATGCCCATTTTGTATCTTGCACAACATTCATAGATTTTGACTTAAAAAGAGAAGTATTCACAACAACCACAATAGTCTCTTTCTTTTTAGCTTCATCCATAGAGTTTATTTAGAACAATCCTTAATGACATGATCTTTTACCTCATAGTACATCTGACTCTCTTTTTTCTTCTCATCCTTATTAGCCTTCTTTGTCTGAGCAGCATTTGGAAATTTCTACTTACTAGAAGAAAATGAAGGTTTTACTTTTCCTTTCTAAGTAGCCACAAAATCTTGGTTTGCAATAATGGGCCTATTTTGCATGGATTATTCTTGTTGCATTGAAATAGAAACCAACTCATCAAATGACAAAGCATTCGAATTGCCTTTCATTGTCAAATGAAGAGTACATGCAAAACTTTGATAAGACTTAGGAAGACCCTTAAGAACAATCTACACAAGATAACTATTTGGCAAAATCTCATGTGCAACAATCAATTGCTCCTTAATATCTTTGATATTTGTAAAAAAAGCTATCCATAGAGTTATCTTCATACATATGTTCACTCTCTAACTGCTTACATAGGTTAGCAACATTGGTCTCGTTTCTTTCTTTTTGGAAATGTGCAAGAATATCCAAAGCATCCTTTAATTAAATGAATATGTGGGATCATGGTACATAACAAACAATGCAAGGCACGAGCTTATGCATCTCTGCCATCCCAACAAATCTACTTCATAGCATTCACCTACTTGAGTACCAACAAAAGGAACCTACAAGTGATAATGTAGAAAAGACACTTTACAACAAGGAGATCCCTTACTATCATCTCAAGGGGTGGTTGAGCCATGCAAATAGTACCTCGCCTAGTGTTAGACCCATCTCCCAATCTAGAAAATGAGAAGACACCGACTCCCTACAGATAGTAGTTGTACATGAGGTTTTAAATTGCACATGTCGAAGCTCATGGAGAACCACAAATCTTTGCCTTACTTTCAGCAGCATGTTCTTCATATTTTGGCACCTTCCAATCTTCTTTCCAACACTTCCAACCATGATCAACGAATCAAGAGTACCAACATCAATTATTCTACTATCTTCAAAAATACCTTATCATCTAGCACACATTCAACTACAATCCTAATCCTTTACTTTAGCAACATCCACTTGCCATTCATCCTCCATCAAACCTTACAATTAAGTTCCAACACTTCACATCTACAATGTGTGCTATTGCTCATTGCTTTGAACAAAGAGTGCTAAGGGAGCGACACTCAACTAGGAGGGGACAATACCTAATAAAAATTGCCATTGATTATTTTCTTATTCACAACAACTATAACATAGTAATTTTTTTGTTCTACCTCAAATCCTCTTATGTCCCATGAGATTAATGTGAACTTAGCAAAGCACTTCTACACATTATCCAACATCAATCCTCATCCCCATCAAAGATTACATAATGCTTTCGATCCAGTAGTGGTAGCAAGCCATTCAATGGACATTTATCCTTTCCTTTCACATCATAGATCTTACCCTTTCCCTTCTTTGAGTCCATTTTTCCTTTGTCCATTGACACATTTCCTCTCATGCTTTTGTGCCTTCCCCCTACTTGTAGCTAACACACAAACTATTATTGTTGAAAAGCTATCTTGCATGCACTATATGGTGTTTTTTCACCATTTATTCTTTATCCTTTTGCTATTGTTTTCCTTGTTAAGATTTGTTGCCTATTGCATCTCACCTTGCTTGTCTACCATCTCCAAATTGTTGGTCTTACTCTCAACCTTAGTCTCCATTTCCAATATTTTGGGAAAGACAATGATGAAGTGGCCTCATTCTCTACATAAGAAATAAGAGCCTAGGAAGGATTTGAATTTGACTTCAAGCACAACATCAATGCCATTTGCCTCATATAGTTCTAGAACATTTGGAATCTCATTTCTACAATCCCATGCTCTCTTCTCAAATTTGAGGACTATATTAATAGAAGCAACAGATGAGACATATAGCTCCTTGTTAAGAAATGCAATTGGTGTCACCATTTCACCATCAAGCCATATGGGGAGATCAAGGAAAGAAACCCAAACTTGGCACTAATGTTGCAAGATCACCTTAGTAGAGAAGCTTGAAGACCGTTGGAAGATGTATACAATATTCCCCCTAAATTCAAACGCACTACCTAAGATCCAAGCATGTTCTCCCTAAGAACCAAAAAAGACAAAAAAAATCTATTTCTAGACAATCTAAATTGAATTAGGAATGCTTTGGACTAGAATGTGTTCAAGAACTTATTGAAGTCTTCCTTAGAATGCAGGTTATCCTTGAGATGCATGTAGAGGAATGACATTGAAAGCTAAACATATCTTCACGTTTCTCGATAAGGAGAAAGCCATATGAGAATGCATGATTTTCCTCCAAACATCAATAATAGAGCTACATTTGTGATTGTTGTACCAAAGCAGATATTCACACATGTTTGTCAAGAATGATTGTATCCATGCTTTTGTTGGTAACAAGGTAGTCCATAGGAGCAACACTAGGAACACCAAACTTGTGCTTCTTTACCTCCACCTTCCCCATTGCCATTGCCCTAGCATCCTCTTGCTAGAGACAACAAATTGCATGGGGTGCTCCCACTACGTTGTAGCCTTTTACACAATCTATGCAATTTAAAGCCATGAGTTTGACTTTGTCACCACACTCATATTGCTGGGGTAGTATTTGGAATCCAGTACGATTATACATATTTAACCCCTCGAAGAAAACAATTTGGCGGAGCATTCCAATCATTACATAATATAAGATGCCCTTACTAGCAATGCTAACCAAACTCATTAATACAAAACTTACCAGCTAAAACATTTGCTCCCACAAATAATTTATACAAAACTTACCAGGTAAAACATTTGCTCCCACACCTAATTGTTAGGCAGCCATGCTGAGGAAGGGAGCGAGCGAGGCGTTAGCTTCTCGCCATCCACCTCATCCATGAATCAGCAGAAAGGAAGGAAGCAAGGAAGAAGGGAAATAAGCCTCTGGCGCTCGTAATCATAACTTAAGCTGTGCTGCTTTTGCAACAGCAGAAGAAGAAGAAAGAAGCAATCAGCGCTTGCCAGGAAACCCTAATCCAACTTCCGTTCCAAGGGAGGCTGACACGTTATAGAAAGAAGACAATGCCTTCTGCTTCCCCGGCGTATGACAAGGGAAGCACCTTCTCCCTCGACATCAGCAGCGATGGCGCTGCCTCCCTACAGAAGGCTGTTCTCAATAAGTTGTCCGAGTTCATGGGGAATTACACAGACGACGTGCTTGCAGTACGTCTTTGCTTGTTGTTCTTATTTGATCTTTCCGTATAGGCCCTAGATCAAACCTCTTCTTGGCCTGTTTTCACTCAGGTTCCCATCCGTTACGCAATGGTAATGTGCATTAGGCTCTGTGCAAAACCAGAACGGTTGTTGCTCAATCTTTCAATAATCATTTGTATTACTCATGCGCACTAACAGACGCATTCTGGAATCTAGGAGCCCTTTGTGGGTGAGGCTAGATTGCTAGGCAATATAGTTTGGTTTGATTGGCCTCCAAATGTGTGTGATACTTGATAACCACGGTGTAGCACCACGACAGGTTGCTTGACAAGGTGCATCTATGAACGAGCCACCCAGTTGACTCTGGTGGCACTAGATTGACATTTATATTCTTTAGTCCAGTATATGGGGAGTTTTTGAAAGATATAAGACCTTCAATTACTTACCTTGAATTTCTGAGCTTTAACACGAAGAAGAGTGTAAAACAATTGGCCATTTTGAGCAGGCCATGGTAGGATTCGTGAGCTAACAAAGAAGTTAAAGATTTGGGACGAAAGTGAGTTCTCCTGTACTTATCCGAAACTGAACAGTGCATTACTTATAACAGAAAAACAGGATGGTTGTGAATGGATATGTTATTGAAGTAGCCTTAGGCAGCGATCAAACATTCTCAATGAATAAAACTCATACCACTATAGCATGGTGTTTATTTTTGGAGGGTTTAGTAGGGTTTGTTCATGTATTCATTTCAATACTTAAAATTTCCTTATTGATTGCATTCTTTCTAAATATTGTATTGTGAGAGTGACTTCTCTTGCATTGTAATTGAAGCACGTGATTTCCAATACAGGTGGTGTTCTGAAAGATCAATTTCTTAAAAGACATAAAAGCTAGAAAGTCACACTCAAATAAAATTTGGACTCATTGCAAGGAGGTTTCTTAACATCTTTCTTTTTCATCACAACTTTTGCATGTGCAGGGTCCGATGGAGGGATTTGGAATCCATGCATGGTTTGTTGGTACCAGTGAAGTGATGGATTCCAAGGAGATCATCTAGGGGCAGAAGTCTCTATGGGTGCATTAGGGCAAGGAGTACATTTAACTTAGTAGGCATAAGAGAGGGAGTATCATCAAGGATAGACCTAAGATGCTGCAAAACATTAGGGAGTATCATCAAGGATAGACTTAAGATGCTGCAAAACATTCCTCTTTTGGAAAATGACCATTGATATCCCTTTGAAGTCCAAGGATTGAATGAATGATAAGCCTTTACTTCATTGGAATATCCCACAGTTATGAGAAGCTCAACTTGGGGCTTGAGCTTACCTCTTTTGTCATCTAGTGAGTGCATGTGCGCACAATATTGAAAGACTTGGAGTTACGAAATAGTAAGATGAGTGCCATAGAATGCCTCGAAATGACTCTTGAATCTTCTTAGGAATAGTTGCAATTATACATCGGTTTAAAAGGTACACAATGTTGATTGCTTTTGGCTATAAGCTTGTGGATGATTCAATTACAAAGAGCATAGAACATGCCATTTTTATCACACTTAGGTTCTTACCTTCAGCCACTCTATTTTGTGATCGCGAGTTGATTGATGTCAGCTAGTGTTGAATGCTGTGCTCGTGTAAAAAATCAGAAAATTCATTGGAGACAAACACACCACCATTTGTCACCTGAATGCGACAAGCCTGAAAGATATTATGTAGTTGTGTTTTTTCACATTTTGATGACATTTGTCACTCCTTGTTGTCCCTACATGGACACCCATATGATTGGTCACTAATCAAGCCCATGTAGCAAAACAATCAATGCTTTAGATATTTCTTTAATGAACTACACCCACATACATCAAGAGTAATCATCCACAACAAGGAAATAACATTCGGAGCTACTACTAAACCAATAGTTTCATTAATGAGCTCAAGAGATAGCTTCTCCTGAGAGGAGGAAAAGATGGTAGACAAAGGAGATTCATACATGGGGCTTGGTCTTGTCAAATGTAACTCTCCCAATGCCTCCTTGTTCGAGGGGGGGAGTTGCTGCAAGGGATATCTTGAATTCTAAGCTCTTGCGAGATGAAGATGTCTCGTAAGGGAGATGTGATGGGTAACTCCACTCCATAATCCACTTGATTGCATGGCCGCATGGAAGAGTGGGATGGGTCTTTATTTGAGTAGACTCCTCGTGAATCATCTGATAGATATAGACTACGTTCTTATCCTAACGAGTCTCAAAAGATACGAGATGAGCTTGTGGATTGATGTCCATCAATGGTCTAGCATTTTGATTTGACATCCCTTTTGAAGTCGAGAAGAGCATGGGTTGTGATTGTTGGCTTGTAGTTGCATGATGTGCAAGTCTCCAGGGGGTGTAATCATCATCCCTATTTTAGGGGGATAAAAGGGTTGCCATTCAAGAACAGAGTGACATGGTCGTCATTTGACTTAGGAGGATCAATTGTGGTGAATTTGGCAAGTACTTGCCAATACTCAATCAATTTGACTCTCAAGTCGCCTCTATGAGTGATTTTGAACTGCTAGAGCTCATGGTCAAGGTTGATGCGATAGGTGCGAGCAATGAGCTCATGAGCTACATAGTGGTTTGTAAAATTTGCTCAAGGCTCAAATTCAAGGCCAAAGTGTTGTAATTATTAGTGGAAGTTAAGACATTGGACCTTGCATCAACTCAACTATGGCTATAACATTGTGGTGGAAGTGTTGTGATTGCGAGTGCAAGTTAGACATTGGCTCAACTATGGTTATAACATTTTGGTGCTTCTAGGATTGACCACATCATATCAAGACCATTGGGAATCAGGCTGGGGTTCTTGACCTTTGACGAGATCCCATAGATCATGGGAATCCAACATGTGTTGCATTACAATAGGCCATGTTGTGTAATTTCAATCCATTAAAATGAGTCTCATCACTAAACATGCTCTTCATCATAGCGGTAGTGGGAAGAGAAGTGAGGCGAAGGACATGATTGAGCTTATCGTGTGCACTCTAGGGAGATGACCCATGAAAGAAGAATTTGTGGGAAAAGAGGAAGATGGCCCTCTAGGCATTGGTATTTGTGAAATTTGTGTGGTAATCTGAGGGGTTTAATACATGGAGAAGAGGAAGATGGCCCTCTAGGCATTGGTGTTTGTGAAATCTGTGTGGTAATTTGAGGGGTTTAAAACCCTTGTGTTTGAGCTCCCAAGGATGCTTGGAGTATGGTATAGAAGAGGAACTCCTTATGAAATGCAAGAACTGCCCATGGAAAACACACTGGAATGTGACAAACAAAAGAAATGCATATAAATGCACTTAAACAGCCACTCTAGAGTGAGTAGCCTCCCCCATCAAAACACACGATATACATGTTAGAGCTCCAAAAGTCCTTGTTTGACTCAAACTGAGGCTCACAAGTAGGAGATGACAAAGCATGACAAACACGACTGCTAATACCTTCTCTTAGATATTAGATGTGGCTAAAGGCTAAGGAAGTAACGGATCCTGGGGTGGTAAGAGGAATGCTGATGTTAATGAAGTCCATCGATATAGACTGTCGATGAAGAAGCTTCTCACGATCATGGGAAAACCCCCTTTGAAACACTAGGGGGAGGAAATCCATAGTCGCATCACCGAGATTGTCCCCCTCTAAAAGGGATGGGGGGTACAAGGGAATTAGTGGAGGAGAGGGTGGAGGATGGGAAGGAACCTGTGGAAGAGATGGTGCATAGTGGAAATGGGTGTAGCAATAGACAACTGTCTCGGAGGACGTTGCATGAGAGAAGGGGGATGGAGCGTGTAAAGCCCGCTCTCTTGCCAACTTGTTGCGATAACAACCCTTGTAGAAGAATCCTCAATATTATGGAGTGCTCGGTGAAGACAACTCGAGTACTAAGCCTAGCAAGGCCATAAAATGAGAAGAGTGGAAAGCCCAAGTCCGGAACATATAGGGTCTATGAAAGGGAGCTTGAAGCATGGTCGGAAAACAAAGGCAAAGTGCCAACACCACTAATAGGCACTGAAACAATGTCATCAACAATGATTGAACCCTCAGAAGAACATAGATCCTACACCAAATCACCTTGTGGAGTCATATGACTAGAAGCTCCACTATCAACTAGCCAAGGCCTCAGAAGAGGAGGCAACCATTGAAGGAGGCTTCTCGAAGTCAACAATATGAAGGAACATTGACTCATGGGTAATTGTCAGAGTAGAGGTAGAGGGCTCAGATGTTTTAGCTCCATCCTTTGCTTGCGGACGAAGGTGAGGCATTTCTCTTCTGGATGTATCCCTTTCCCACAATATGGGCATGTAGCATAGTAACATGGAACGGGGAACGAGAACGGTGACGGGGACAGGGTTGGGGATGGGGGACGGCTTAAAGCAAGGAAGGGGGATGGGGGGTGGGACACGGGAGGGAACAACATACATAAATAGCATTTGAAAATGTATGCATGTGATGTGGATGGATGTGTGGGTATAGTAATAGGGGATGCCCATTTTGTAGCTTCCTGTCCCAGCACCATCCCCATGTTAGAGCCCCCTCTCATGGTAACAAGGGATGGCAATTCATTATTCCTGTCCTCCTCCCGATTCCCATCCCTATCCCCAAAACCGGTCCCATCTTGCTGTGTGTGTGGGTGAATGTATACTACCAAAGAACATACAAAAAAACCCACAAAAAAACCACCCCCTAAAAGACACCCACTCCATTATAAATAATAAAAAAAACCCCTATTAAAAACGTCCCCTAACAAGGGACGTGACAAGGGGACGGCGGGGACGGGGGGATGGTAGTTGGGGACGGGACAGGGGACGTCCCTGTCCCATTTTGGCGTCCCCATTTGGCCCATCCGTTTGGGACGACATTTCCACATTCCGGGGCCTGGGGACGGCCGTTCTCTGTTACTATGGCATGTAGGCTTCTCTGAATTGGAGTTAGAGCCCGAAGAACTCTCTTGTCATTTAGCCTTAGACTTCCCTTTCTTCTTCTTTCCCCCTTGCGAACTTGCAACAAAAGCTTTTGTGGAGGTGGATCCAATAGTAACCTCTTTGGTACGCTCGTCATACTCCAAAACAAGCGGGGCAAGCTTCTCCCATAGAAGCTTTTCATTGGTCCTTGATGTAAGAAGGCTGATGTAGAAGATATCAAACTGGGGAGATGGTAGCCGAGCCAAAAGGATCGTAGCCATATTCTCTGAAGAGATAATCCTACCAAGGGATGCAAGCTTATCCCTCATATCCTCCAACATGTTAACATGATCCTTCATGGAAGAAGAATCATCAATAGCGAGTATTCGCAATATCTTCTGGAGAATAATCCGATGGGTAAATGTCTTTTGATGGTACAAAGAAGCAAGCTTGGTCCACACTTTTGTTGCTTTCTGCAACCTGCGCACATGTACTTGGACAGAATCTTGTAAACTCATAAAGAGGAAAGATCGAGCTCTAGAGTTGAGCTGATCCCATAAGGCCGCACGATCCATCGATGATCCAATGGTGGGAACATCCACTAGATGGGCAATAGGGTGGGTAACAAACTGTCACGGGGACGTGAAATTTTGAGATGCTTTAATCTTACTAGTAACATTTAATGAAGTTATTAATGAAATGTGCAAGGTTGTTTAGCACATGCACATGGCAATTATTTCATGGGAACGGGCCAAGGACCCCGAGGATGCAGTGGGTGTTAAAGGCAAAAGTTGTGTTAAGTTATGCCAACTGGGTTTTGGTGGTCAGTTGGTGCCAGGTTGGACCCTAGGACAATTGTTTGGCCATTAAGTGTCAGTGGTGACACTAGGGACTAGCATTAATTAATTAATTAATGCTAGTCTAAGGGTCAACAGAGGTTGGGAACCACTCCAAGTTGCAAATGGCCTAGCCAATTTCATTACAGATGGGCATGTTTAATTTTGGGCAGGGTCAAAAGGGCTGAAATTAATTTTCAGAATTAATTAATTCTGAAAAATTAATTTAATGGTTGAAAACGCATTAGGAAGGCTGCCACTTGGCAAAACTTTCCCATGCAACTAGGGAGAAGGCTGTTTGAGGGTGGTGGAAGCTGAATTGTAGCCATTCTGAGCTTGGTGGAGGGAGAGGAGGTGATCAGATTTGGCTCTGAGAGGCGATGACGACTGATCGCGCGCCGTGACAAGACAGGGGGCAGCCGGTTTTCTCTTCCGCCTCAAGAGAGGCGGCGGTAGGAGAGGAGGGCTCGAAAGTAGAGTTGGTGTTTTACCCTCCTTTTGAAGCTGTTGGTGCCATCAGATTTGTCATCAGAGCTACGAATCAAAAGATACATTTCAGCTGATTTTCTCTCTCTCTACAGCATTCTCTCATCTTCTCCAGTCTATGCTCAAGCATTCTCAGTAATTCTCAGCCATTGGTAGCAGAGTACAACCAAATTTGGTGGACAGCAGAGAGTTTACTGCTGTCCACCTTGGGACCCGTGCCATCAGTCAAAGGCATTGTACACTAAAATCAGCACTGGAAATTCGTGGAATTGTAAGGATTTCAGATGCCAGCCCATCTATTGTGAATTTGGGGCAGCATTTGATC
Source organism: Lygodium microphyllum (assembly GCF_053477565.2). Classification (NCBI taxonomy): domain Eukaryota; kingdom Viridiplantae; phylum Streptophyta; class Polypodiopsida; order Schizaeales; family Lygodiaceae; genus Lygodium; species Lygodium microphyllum. The sequence goes on along the minus strand of NC_141139.1, from coordinate 88,359,951 downwards.
AATTGGGGTTCCATTAGAGCAAGTCCTGGGTGAAAATCAAGGGGCGATTTGCCCGAATGCTTTGCTGATTATTGGAACAGCAAGGGGCTTTTGAATCAGCCAAGGAGATTGTGAAATCTCGGCTTGTAATTTATCCATGAGCAATTGAAATTAAAGAAATACCAAAAGGGGTGCCAGTTTTGGGGCCAACAGGGTGTCTACTATCCAAGTTTATGAAGGTAAAGTGAGCATTTCAGTTTATGTTCATTTGCTAATTGCTGTAATTAAGTGCTTAATCAGGTTAAATCGCCCTATCCGAGAAGGAAGGCTGGTTTCACAAACTCCCAAAGATCGAAGGTATCAAGGATACACTCCACCTTATGTGACCAAAGTGAGTAGTTTGAACCATCAAGCTAGTTGTCTTTGGGTAAAGAAGGGAGTATGGGCACTTGAACAGAGGTTGCCATGGATGGCCAATGGAGGCCAGCAAAACGGGCCTTTTGTGAGACATGGAGAGAACGGGGAGGAGAGGGTCCTTGAACAAATAGGCTAGGTGACCTTTCTTTATGTTCTACATGGTAATCTTGTTGCTAGAGGAGTGTTGAGAAAGCTTCTCATCCGTATCATCAAAGCCACAAAACTCATGGTAAGACATCTTCTAGATCTTGCAAGACACCCTCAAGAAATTTGCACTTTGGCGGTAGACAGCTCCGAAACAGGAGGAAATCTACTACTATGGGATGCTAAGATCTTGATGTAGAAGGTCTGGCCTAAGGGTGAAAAGCTGTCATTGGCGCATAGAAGGATGCATAAAGCGCAAAACGCTGATCAGGATGCTGTCACTTGCTTCACCAAGGTCGCGTTTGACTAGAGAATGACTATGCTTGGCCAGGAAACTATGGCTACCACCCAGAAGGTTGTGTTTCAACAAAACGCTGATGGAGATGTGTCACTTGATGCTTGGAAGCAATCGCCTATACCTAGTTGATGTTCTGGCCTTTTGATGATGTGGTCCATTAGAAGTAGTCGCATGGCCACCAGATGATCTTGCCAACATAGTAGAAGCTTGTGTTTTCAGCAAATGCAGATGTGTATGGCCTCCTCTACTTGAATCATGGACTTTGCGTCTCTCTCAAACAATGATACGATGCTCTGATACCATGTGAGAATGCGCAATGGAAAGGAATGGAAACATAGAGACAAAGGAATAGATAGAGACTACAAGAAAAGAAGAATGAAATCTGCACTAAACAAGAAAGAATGCTGATATAAACGGGAAAGCGAAAGGAGAGTGATTAGTCCGCGCACGCAGCCCACTGTTAGTTAGTCATCAGCTGGACAAGCAGGGGCATGTGGCAGGTAGGCGGTACGTGACAGGCATTCGGCCATGTGCCACGTGGCAGTAGTTGGACTGCAGCAGTTGGCTGCATTAATTGCAGCCAACCTTTATTTTTTTAGCGATTATTTTCAGCCTATTTATAGGTTTTGTTTCCAGCAGTCTTAGTCAGTTGTGTCCCACAGATTTCAAGCTCTGTAGACCATGGAGATTGCCTTCGGGGCTGACGGAGACCGAGATCTTCGAGGTGGAGACATTTGCAGATATTCTCTTTGCACCCATGTATAATTCTGCATCCTCATACAGCATTCTTCACTGCAGATTTTCTGCATTTCACTCTGTTTCTCTCTTTCTCTCTTCTCTCTCTATTCACTCTTTGTCTTGGTCATTCGCTTCCGCATTGCTTCACTTTGACATGGTATTAGAGCAGTGAAGGACTGCTGACCTAGGGTGGACTCATTTGAAGAGAAGATTTCAGCACGACACAAGGCTGCGTTTTCAGCGTGTAAGTGGGAGCAGGTGGGTTGCACACCAAAACAAGGCTGAGGCAAGCGTGGGTGTGTGAGAAAAGAGAAAATTTGCTGAAGCTTTTGCTGTTTTTTGCCATTAGAGAAGGAAGAAAGTTGTGTTTTGGGCCTTCAAGTGCAGATTTTACCTTTTCATCGCCTCTGGCCGGTGAAGAAGGAGCGGGACGAGTGAACCATAGCCCTAGCAGGCTGTATTTTCACAGTTAGAGGGGGCTGCTCTTTGTGTTTTGTGCAGACATTGTAGGTGAAGATGTCTTTTGAGACCGAGACAGAGTTTTAGGCGATCATGGGCCTGAAGGTGCCTGTCTTACTGGCTCTTCCTTTAGATCAAAAGCTTGATGGTGAGAACTACTGCATTTGGCGGGTCATGATGCTTGCCATATTGGAGTCCTATGATTTGGCGGAGCTTGTTACGGAGGCTATCAATCGTCCTTTTTTGCGTGACGATTCCCGTCTCTCTTCCAGTGAGAAGGTGGAGTTGGCAAAGGCTCAGGCACATTGGGATAAACTCAATGCTTGCATTAGCTTGTTTTTATCTCTCTCATGTACTACAGCTGTTATCTCTCATATAGAACATTTGACAGTGGTTGAAGCCAGCCTTCCTTTCGTGGATGGGTGGTAAATCCTTGATTACAACTTAATTACAATAGCAAACAGTAAATGCAAATCTGAAAATACAAATTTACCTATTGATCTTGGACAATGCACACCTGATTGGCCCCAAAATTGGCGCCCCTTTCGGTATTTCTTTAGCTTTATTGAAGAAGAAGTTGATTTACAATGGGATTCTCCTGATCCCCCCCTTCGCAACCCAAACTCCCCTTGCTGTCCAAAGTGACCAGCAAGTCTTCAATTTGATTTACCCCTTGATTCGGGCACTTATTCATAGACGATGGAAATGCCCCAAATTCAATGGTTGGCTAGTTCTCCACTTGAATTTGGCTGAAATTCACCTTTAGCCGTGAAAATCCAAGTCTTAGAGCTTTCAATTTTTGACACACTTCCCGAGGCTGCTGCTAAACCCTAATTTTTGCTATAAATTAGGGTTTACAACAAAGAAATTTACAATTTCTTAGCCTCCAAGGGTCCAAATGTTGAGATCTTCAGAGGAAGGCTATGAAATGGCGGGGAGATGAGAGAGAAAGTTGTAGAGAGAAAATTCAGAGTTTTGTCGCAAAGAATGACTGAAATTTAGTTAAATGCAGCTATTGCACTACCACAACGGCATTAAATGTTATCGCCTACAATTGAGGCATCTGCTTCCTCATCAGTTTTTTTCCTCCATTTGGAGGTGGTTGAGGATTCGATCCTGACGGCTTTTGATGCTACGTGGACGGCCCCATTCACTCGGGAGTGGATTGTTGACAGTGATGCCTCCCGGCACATGACTCCTTCTTTCGCAGGTGTCACTCATTTGTGGCCTTCTCATGGTTAGATTCTCATCGATGATAGTTCGTCTATTCCTATTTAGGGATGTGGCAACATGCATCTTATTCCAGATGGGCGTGGTGGTGCCCATGCATCTAAGGTACGTTATGTGCCGGCTTTGGGGTATCATCTTGTCTCGGTGCACAAGATTTGTGCCTCCGGCCTTTTGGTTGAATTTGATGTGGATTCTTTTCGGATTCTTGATCGAGGATCGAGAGAGGTTCTTTCTTCAAGTTATAAGGAGAAAGGAGTCTAGAAGTTGCGGTCTTCTTCCGCCTCGACTTTTCTTTTTCTTATCTCTCAAACTTAGTCCGAGCTTTGGTATGCTCGATTTGGCCACCTCAATTATGATTACCTTCGAAAGGCGTCTAAGTACTAGTTTGTTGGAGGTTTGTCGGATATTGTGGTGAGCCAGTAGCCTTGTGTATCTTGTATCTATGGGAAGCAAACTCATGATGTTGTTCCCAACAAGGCTTCGAGAGGCGGTCTTCAACACCCTGGAGCTTGTTTCTACCGATCTTTATGGACCAATGAGGACAGACACCCTTCGAGGGAGCTTGTATTTCATGCTCATTATAGATGATTAAGCAGGATGACATGGGCCTATTTCTTGAAGTTGAATGGCATCTTGGAGCGGAAGAATTGCAGTGTGATTGAGATGGCTCGTACCATGATGGAGCATTGTTAGACACCTCAGTGTCTATGGGTTGAGGCTGTGGCTACTGTAGTTTACATCCTTAATTGTTCCCCTACTTTTACTGTAGTTGGTATGACTCCTTATGAGGCGTACTTTGGGTCAAAGCCAGATGTTTCTTATTTGAGGGTTTTTGGGTGTGATGCCTATGTTCACATCCTGAAGACACAGCGTGACAAATTTGAAGCGGCTTCCAAAAGAGAGGTGTTTGTGGGCTATAGCTTGCAGTCTCAAGGCTACCGATTAAGAAGGGATGTCTACACGAGCTGTGACATTTGGTTCGTGTTGGTTCCAGCTCCATAGGGGGGTGAGGATCACCTTGTTCTTGGAGATCCTAGTGATAGTTAGGCTCCAATGACTATTCCTCTCAAGTCTCTGTCTCTTGAGGACTCTTCTTCAGATGAGGAGCCTAGTTCCTAGCCATCGGATTCACCGATTGGTCCTCTGTTGTTGGTAGACCTTTTAGAAACTTCAGTAGATGGAGAGCCCTGAGGCGAGATCCGGCCTCCTCCTTGTTGGGCCTGTTATACGTTTCGAGATTCAGGGATTGAGGGGGTCCCTGAGGAGTGGCAACCGCAAGATGGACCGCAGAGGTCACGGAGGCACTAGGCACATTCTATGGAGCTTGTTTGCTCTAACTACCGTTTGATGTCCTGTGTTATGCAGGATAGAGAGCCTACCTTTGTGAAGGGGGCTTTACAATCTGATCATTGGCGGAAAGCGATGGAAGCTGAGTTGGAGGCTATTGAGCAGAATGGCACTTGGTACCTTGTGCCTTGTCCCTCTCATAAGGTGATTGGTGTCAAATGGGTCTTCAAGACCAAGTACCAAAGTGATGGCTCTTTGGACAAGCACAAGGATCGCCTTGTTATTGAAGGTTTTGTTCAGCGCCCAGGTATTGATTTCCATGATACTTTTGCCCCCACTGCTCGTATGGCGACTATTCGTGCTATTCTTGCCTTGGCTTGTCGTAGGAGATGATTTGTTTTTCAGTTGGATGTGAAGTTGGCCTTCTTGAACGGTGATTTGAAGAAGGAGATCTATGTAGAGCAGCCTCTTGGCTTTGGTTCCTCAGATGGGAAGGTTTACAGGTTGAAGAAGGCCTTGTATGGCCTGAAGCAGGCTCCACGTGCTTGGAACGAGAAGATTGATTCGATTCTCCAGGCCAAGTTGGGATATCGGCACTCTAGGGGCGATCTGCAGCTTTATGTGCACACTTCTGAGGGTGGTCGTGTGTTGTTTGTTTTGTATGTTGATGACTTGATTGTTACAGGTGATCATGTCCAAAAGGTCGAAGAGACGAAGGTAGCCTTACATTAGAAGTTCGAGATGACGGATGTAGGACTCCATTTCTTTTTGGGCCACGAGATTTATCGGACTTAGAGGAGGGTTTTCATCTCTCAATAACGATATGTACAGGAGCTCTTGGTGACTTTTGAGATGGAGGATTGTCGGTCCATTTCTACTCCTATAGATCCGAACTAGAAGGCCACTTCACACTTAGATTCTCCTTTGGTGGACGCTACTCGCTACTGTCAGTTGATAGGATCATTGATTTGGCTCCTCAACACACGGGTTGATCTATGTTTTGTTGTAGGTCTCTTGGTTGGGTTCATTCGTGCACCTTAGCAAGTGCATTGGCAAGCTTCTCAGAGGATACTACGGTTTCTGAGGGGGACTTCCGACCTTGGGATTTCCTACCTAGCAGGTACAGGTGCTTCCGATCTTGTTCTTGCATGTTGGAGTGATTCGGATTGGGTTGGTGATGTGGACCATAGGTGGTCTACTACAGGCTATTGTTTTACCTTGGGTGTAGGTGTTCTCTCTTGGAGTAACAAGAAGCAGCCCATGATAGCCCTATCTTCTATTGAGGCAGAGTATCGGGCCGCATCTTCTACCACATGTGAGACTATGTGGCTTTGGCAATTGTTGGAGGAGCTTGGCTCCCCCTAGACTCGTCCTACTATTCTGCGGTGCGACAATGCGAGTTGCATTGCCTTGGCACGGAATCCCATATTCCATACCTGAACGAAGCACATAGAGATCCAATACCACTTCATCAAGGAGAAGCTTCTGGATGAGACCATCAATGTGGAATACTGTAAGACCGAGGACAATCTTGCAAATTTGTTTACGAAGGCACTTCCCCAAGCTCTACTTCATTGACATTCCAGATTCCTCTGCCTTATGCCTTTTCCAGGATCTGAGAGGGGGTGTTAGCTAGTCATCACTTGGACAGGCAGGGCCACATGGCATGCAGGCGCCATGTGGCAGGCAGTTGGCCAAGTGCCACGTGGCAGAAGTCGGCTGCATTAATTGCAGCCGGCCTGTATTTTTTAAGCCATTATTTTCAGCCTATTTATAGGCTTTGTCTCCAGCAGTCTTGGTCAGTTGTGTCTCATAGATTTCAGGCTATAGACCGTGGAGACTGCTCTCGGGGCTGACGGAGACCGAGATCTTCGAGGTGGAGACATATGCAGATATTCTCTCCGCACCCGTGTATAATTCTGCATCCTTATACAGCATTCTTCATTGCAGATTTTCTGCGTTTCATTGTCTCTTCTCTCTCTCTCTCTCTCTCCACTATTTATCTCGGTATTCGCTTCCACATTGCTTCACTTTGACACCCACAGTATCTGTGAGGACTATTTGTAATTGCCAAGTGGGGGACAGCTACAAATAGCCACAAAATCCCTAAACTGGCCGACTTGTGGCTGGAAAATGCCATAAATGCTGGCCAACCAGCATTTAATGCTGGTGGTTGTGGTAGAATGAATGCCTGAAAAATGCCAGATGGCCACCAAAAAATCGGGATTGGCGTGGATAGTGTCCAGCAGGTGTGAACAGCTTGGGAAATGTAGAAACTGCTCATGGAAAACACATTGGAACATGATAAACAAAAGAAATGCATAGAAATGCACTTAGATAACCTCTCTAAAGTGAGTAGCCTCCCCCATCAAAACACAACAGACGTGTTAGAGCTCCAATAGGCTAGAGGAGGTGAGAGAATGCTGTAGAGAGAAATTTCATTGTTTCTTCATGGAGAAACCATGCAAAATGTCTGCTGCCCTGTCAATTCTGCCCTGGAAGCCCTCCTTACTGTTTAAAGAACAAAAACTGCTGTTGCCAGCTCTTGTAGGTGTCATAAATGCTGTTGCATGCTTCAGGCAGGGTAGTTGTTGTAGATGCCAGCCTGTGGAAGGTCTCCCACAGCAGGAAAACTGGTCAGCAGCCTCTTTCCTCTCTCTCTCTCTCTTTTTTTTTTCATAAACTCTCTCTCTCTCTCTCTCTCTCTCTCTCTCTCTTTGAGTTTGCATTCACCAAATGAGCCTCTATGACCCCCAAATAGATAGCTTCTCTCTTGCATGGGTAGTTTTGCCAAGTGGCAGCCTTCTTAATCCATTTTCTAGCAATTTTCAGCCATTTAATTAATTTCTAGAATTAATTAATTTTGAAAATCCAAATGGTCCCAGACCTTAATTGACCCATGGAGAGGCATTAATTAATTAATTAATGCCTAGTCTCTACTACCACCACTGACACTTATGAGTCAATTAATCGTCCTAGGGTCAAACTAACACCGACATTTCTCTAGAGCCTAGCTAACATAACTTGTTACAACTCTTGCCTTTGACATCCACTATTTCCTCAGGGTCCTTGGCCTGTTATCATGAAATACTAACTTGCACATCACATGTGCATCTCAAGATTGCACATTTGATTATTAAGTTAATCAATTGTTAATCTAGCATAAGCAAAGCATCTAAAAATTTCACGTGCCCGTCACAACAACATTATTATTTGCATACTTTGGACCATTGCAATGTGACTTTGCATGGGGATTTGCATACTACCAGTCATACCAAGATACATTTTCTCATACATTGCATGCATTACTAGATGCATTTTTCCTCATGGAAGCATTACCAACTGAATTTTCTTGTGACCGGCAATATGCAGAGCTTTTTGCATGACCAACATTAATACCATGAGTCCCAAACACAGTGGGTTGCATGCATGCGTTGCCAAACTTGCCACTTTGTGCCCAAGCATCATGCCAACATTGCTATATGTGGGGTTATGCATATTACCAGCCATACTCGGATCCATTGGGCCTTGCATACCACACATTGGTTGCTGCATACCATAAGGAGTTGTGCCATACATCTCCATATGTGGTCCCTAACACACCATAGTATGAAAACTAGTGCCACCACCAAAGTACCATGGCTGCCCCATCATTGCATGTATGCCTTGATATCCAAAAAGCATTAGGTTGGCACTTCCAAGTTGGCCTTGCATATGCATCAATTGCCCCACTGGCATCATTTTCTTATGCCCACCACCCACGTTTGAAACTTGTTGTATTAGCTCTTCCTTTGGTGTATCTTGTTGTCCCGAAGTTCTGGAAGACAATTTCCTCTTCTTGCCTTTGCTGCCTTGTTTTAAGGAGTTCAAAAAGCGTATGAATTGAGGATCATCTGCTAATTGATTAAATATTTTAGCTGTTGTCCTTAGCTGGTCTTTAAATTGGTCATCAAATTCCTCTCTCTTGCTGATCATCAGCTCCTAAAGGCCTAGAAAGACCCACATTTGGTCTAAACAAACATTATTTGCTTGCTGTCCATGTCGTGTGCCTTGTCCAAGATCAGGAATCACATTTCCCCTTCATCATGTGAATTTTCAAACTGAGAGGCATCATCATTGCTTGATCCCATCTCACTATCTGAAGAGATTCATGCTGCAGTACTCAACTCATAACAGTTTCAGCACTAGAGCAATGCTTTTGACTTCCAATCAGGTGCCTTTGGTCCACCAAATCAAGAGAATTCATGGTATTCTGGAAATGGAACCTTGAAACCAGCCTTCCTCCTTTGATTAGGTAGTACTAACTTGATTTAATACTAATTACAGCAAGTATAAAATTCGCATAACAAAATGCAAGTGTTACTACTTAATCTTGGACATTGGATAGCTTGTTGGCCCCAAAAGTGGTGCCCCTTGGGTACTTCTTTACCTTGAATTGCAATTTGGGTGGAATACAACGAAATTCCTTGAATCTCCTTCGCTCTCCAATTACCTCTTGCTATCATAAATGACCAACAATTCTTCAAACCAATTTGCCTCTTGGTTTCCTTGAGGACTGGCCTTCACCTTGCTCTTTGCGAAACAAATTCAGCCCCAAATTAGATATTGGTTGGCAGACCTTTTGAATCTCCTTGAAATTCTTTAATTTTAGCTATTGGAGTCAAAGTTCTAGGCTCTCAATTTTGAGCACACATCTTGAGGTGGTTGTCAAAACCCTAATTTCTACTATAAATTAGGATTTACAGCAAATATTTACCAAAATCTCTATCTTTGATGACTCAAATGGTTGGATTTTTTTGAGATAACTTGAGAGATGGCCAGGAAATGAGAGAGCATGCTATAGAGAGAAAAATTTCAAAGTTCCATTGCGAGAAACGGTGAAAATTGTTGCCACCATGCTCAAACAGCCATGGAAGTTGTCACTTACAACTTAGGACTACAAGAAAGGCTATTGTCTCCTCTTGTATGCTGTCAGCTGTATTAAAAGGACCTTGGGCTGCTGTCACCTGCTCTTGGAGGGCTCCAAACTATTGTCACTTCTTGTAGGAATGGTCCTCGGTGGTTGTAAATTACATCCACAACATCTCCTTGCTCTCTAACAGCCTCCTTCTCTTTCACAATGATCGGAATAGACTTTCATCAATCCCAAAAAACGTTTTTTTCACTTTTATAGCATTGTCTAGCTTATTACATTAATTTTGAAAAGAGTAATTTTAAAAATTAATTTAAATAATAGTTCTAGTGTCCAAAAAAGTAATCCTACTAGCCAATAATTAAATTGGTTAGACCAATCCGTCTTCTAAGTATCTTTGAGTAGTTATTGACCCTTAGATTGACTTTACTTAATTAATGCCTAGTCTCTAATGTCACCGTGGACATTATGGCTATTAGAATCGTCTAGGCCCAAATTTGACACCGGGTACCACCTAGTATTTGTCACATATAACTTATTATAACTTTTGCCTTCAGCAACAACCGATCTCTCGGGGTCTTGGGTTCCACATGGTGAAATTCTTAACTTGCATCTCACATGTGTAAGTCACATTAGTACATTTAATTAACTTTTATTTAAATGCTAAGCAAAGCAATAAAATTTCATGTCCTTGTGATAGCATGGGGCTTGGGTAAGTTTTGTCAAGTTGCAATCTTCTAATTCCATTTTTCAACATTGTCTAGCATTATTCAACTTATTAAATCATTTTTTAAAATTTTAATTTTGAAAATTAATTTAATAATTATTTGTGCATATAAAAATACTTTCACTAGCTAATAATTAGATTGGTTAGGCGAATTTCTCTCCAAGTGTCCTTGAGCAGTTATTGATGCTTAGATTAATGTTAGTTTATTAATTAATACCTAGTCTGTAATTTCACTACCAACATTAGTGGCCAATAAATTAGTCTAGGCCCAAATTTGACATCAGGTATCACCTAGTACCTTTTACAATTTTGTCGTTGGCACCAAGTGAGAAAGCAATAAAATTTCATGTTCTTGTGACAACCTAAATAGGAATTTATGTAGTACAATGCACTTAATGACTTTGTCAGCTCAACATAAAAACACACCTATAAATAGGTGAAAAGGAAGGAGAAAGAGAGATGTAGTTGACTAGTAGGCTTGGTTTGGTTGGTGCAGTCAACTAGCCTTGCAATATGGTAAGCTTGTTGCCTTGTCAATTGCACAAGGTAGATTACTTGCTACCTGCAATTGTTGGCTTGTTTGTATATGTGCTTGCGTATTTAAAATTGCTTGTACTGTTGGTACTTGCTTGTCCTGTTTGGCCTACCTTGGCCACCCTTGAGACTAAGGGACTTGGAACATTGATGAAGAACAATCTAAGGAAGAGCTTTAGTAAGAAGACCCACCAAGTTAGCTTTTGTTTGGTAGTACTCCATAGTGATAGTACCATTCAAGTTCCTTTTTTGTATGAAATGATATTGGATCCTTATATGCCTTGTTTGTGTATGGAACACGGGGTTTCGGGCAATGGCCATGCAACTCTTATTGTTGCGTAGAAGAGAGGTTCTATGGCAACCAAGCTCTTTCTACAACCTCTGGAGTCACTCAGCACTTAGCCTCTATAGAAGACAGGGCTATCATAAAAAACAGAGCACTAAGTCTCTCCCCAAGGAGCTTGCTCAAGGGCATAGAGAGCCTTCTTCAACTTGTGCACCTTACCATAGAAGTAGAAAATCCAAGCAGCTACTCCGCATAGATCTCTTTCTTTAAGTTGCCATTTAAGAAGATAGGCTTCACATCCAATTGGAAAATTGACCATCTTCTATGGTTAGCTAGCGCAAGTATGGTATGAATGGTGGTGATCCGAGCGGTAGGAGTAAATGTATTATCAATGCCAACATTTGGGTTTTGTGCAAATTCTTTGGCCGCAAAGCAAGCCTTGTGTTTGTCCAATGTGTCATCTGTAACTAGCCTTCCTTTCGTGGATGGGTGGTAAATCCCTGATTACAACTTAATTACAGCAGCAAACAATTAATGCAAATCTGAAAATACAAATTTACCTATTGATCTTGGACAATGCACACCCGATTGGCCCCAAATTTGGCTCCCCTTTCGGTATTTCTTTAGCTTTATTGAAGAAGAAGTTGATTTACAATGGGATTCTCCCGATCCCCTTCGCAATCCAAACTCCCCTTGTTGTCCAAAGTGACTGGCAAGTCTTCAATCTATTTTGCCCCTTGATTCGGGCAGTCAATTGGCTTTCACCTGCTTTGATGGAGATGGAAAATGCCCTGAATTCAATTATTTCCTGGTCCCTTCACTTGAATAGGCTAAAAACAGCTTCAGTCCTATTGAATCTAAGTCTTGGAGTTTCCAATTTCTGGCACGCTTCCTGAGGCTGCTGCTAAACCCTAATTTCTGCTGTAATCTAGGGTTTACAGTAGAGAAATCTGCAATTTCTCAGCCTCCAAGGGTCCGAATGCTGAGATCTTCAAAGCAAGGCTATGAAATGGCTGGGAGATGAGAGAGAAAGCTGCAGAGAGAAAAAATTCAGAGTTTCTTCATGAAGAACTGAAGAAAATTAGTCATTTACTGCTGTTGCCTTGTCTCAATAGCTTGTAGATGCGAAGAACTGAAGAAAATCAGTCATTTACTACTGTTGCCCTGTCTCAATAGCCTGTAGATGCTGTCACCTGTTGTTGATTGGTCTTCTCCAGCCCTTGGTTGCCTAAGAAGGTCCTTCAATGGCTGCAAATTAGACCAGCAACATCTCCTCCCTCTCTCTTGCAGGCTGAATACACTAAAAATGCCTCTCTCCAGCCTCTAAAGACGTTTTTTAATCTTGCATGGGCATTTTTGACAAGCGGCAACCTTCCCAAATGGTTTTTCCAGCATTATCCATAATTAAATATTAATTTTCAGTCTTTAAATACTGAAATTTAATCTAATAATTATTTCAGTGCCCTGAAAAATAATAGGACTAGCCAATAATTAAATTGGCTAGGCAACTTTCATTCTCGAGTATCTCTGTGCCATCTTTGACCATTAGATTGGCATTGGGTACCATGAAATGCCACTTCTCTAATGTCACCACAATTGACACTTATGGCCAAATAAATGACCTAGGCCAACAACTAGCATGAGATACCACCAAGTACTTGTGCGGCATAACTTATAACAACTTTTGCCTTTGACATCCTGTGATTTCCTTAGGTCGCGGGCTCGTAAATTTATTCTAACCCCAATTACACCTGTCATATGCAACATTTACTTAGCCATGCGATTAAAAATTAATCCACATGTTAAGTGAGGTTTTAAAAATACATGTCCTCATGACGCATCATTGAGATATTTGGTCTTGAAGACCAACTTTACTTTTATCACCTTATGATAAATGGACTTATGCACTAACACCCAAGTTCCATTGTGTGCTATAGCCTCCAACTCCTCTTCCACGTCCTTCCACTTGTGTCCATGCTTTTATGCCTCTCCAATTGTCGTGGGCTCCTTGCTCGCCATGGCACAAGTCATTAACCCATAATTGGTGTGTACAAACGCTCTTGCATGTGCCTCGTTGTGATGAGAACGCCTCGGCTTGTCTTGCCTTTCCCACTTCTTGGGGATACCTTCCAATGCTTGCATAATGAAGGGTTTGGCAAGTTCATTGGGGAGGATGCTGAATCTCCCCTTGCTCTTTGATCCTTGACAAAGTCTTGGATAAGCCATTGGCTTGGGAATTTTGTACGAAGCAATCTTCTTGTAAGGAGCCTCAGTCTCTGATGGCTCTAGCTAAACTAGCTCTTGTGCCCACTTATCACATGAATCTCCAAGTATTGGTGCTCATCACCCACCTTTGTAGCTAAAAATTCTACAAATCTGACATCTTGGTAGATGCAGACATCCAAGAAATTTAGATTGTAAAGATAAGATTCCGTTGATTGGGAATTATATCCCATGAACACAATTTAGCAAACTTTGGCTCCTTCTTATCAGGCTCCTTCCTTGGGATGTAGACATATGCATTACACTCGAAGACCTTGAAATAAGAAACATTAGGCTTGTAACTAAAGTATGCTTCAAATGGGGCAATGCTTGAAAGCGCTGATGCAGGTGACTTGTTGAGGATATGGACAAGCTATGGGAACCACCTCAGCCCATAGAACTTAAGGCACATTCTGATGCTTCAACTTGGTCTCGCTGTCTTATCGAGGGTCATGTTCTTTCACTCCAAGATATCGTTCTCTTGTAATGTATTGGTGTTGGCGAATTCCTGATGGATCCCTCATTGCATACAGAAGTGAGCCATTTCATTGGAGTTGAATTCTCGCCTTTATTAGCCCTAATTGTCTGTAGCTTTCGCTCATACTAATTTTCCTTGAAGTTTAGCCTTTCGAAAGTTTTGAGAAGGCTTGTGACTTAACTTGCAAAAATTAAGCTCTAGCCAACTTGCTGTAGTCATCCACAATCAACATGAAGTATTTGCTTCCCTTAAGGGACTCGTGAGATAGTCCTCATAAGTTTGTGAAAACAATTCCAAGGAGGCATTGACCCTTTGAGAAACCTTGTTCAGGATTGCATCATAATGTTGCTTGCCTTTGATGCAAGACACACAAGGAATATTGCTCACCCTAACATTCTGTAAGCTGTGAACCATTTGTGCATGAGTGGCCTCCTGAAGATACTCGTTGTTGAGGTGACTGAACTGAGCATGCCATAGCTTGATTTGAGATCAAGAAGTAAGAAGGTAGGAGATATGAGGTGCTATGCCAGTGCTGTGTCGAGAAACTTGTAAGTACCATGTTCCTCCCTCCCATGGCACGCCACCTCTTGTGTTTACCGTTTTGAATTCAGAAGGACTCAACATCGAGCTTCACAATTAAGCCTAGTTCAAATATCTTGCTCACTGAAAGTAGATGCTAGCCAAGACACGGAACGTATAATACTGCCGATGTAAAGGATCCAACTCTACCATTGGGGATGATTTGAATTTCACCAATGCTGTAGACAAGGACAGAAGAGCTATCTCCAATGCTGACATGATTGGATGCAAGTGGTTGATCCCATCTTTGGAGGGAGTCATATGGTAAGAAGTGCTAGTATCCACGATCCACTCAAGGTTTCAGGGGCTATCAGTGGAGCATCTGATGAGGCAGGTATCTCCAACACATCGAGGTGGAGAAAATTTTGTCTTTGCTGCTGTCAAGATAGGTTTATGAACTGTCAGGTGTGGAGGAGAGCTGGCAACAGCTGGCAGCAGAAAGACCTACCAGAATTGTGTCTTGTTTTCTATGCATGAGGATCCGGCCTTGCAGCCCTATTTCTGAAAGAACTGGGTGGGTTTCATTCCCTACCCAAGGTTTGTGTTTCTGTCTCAACTCTGATATCTTTTTGATTGCTCTTGTTTTTAAACTGATGAAAAATCCTTTACAATAATCTTTGTCATCTTACATGAGGGTTTCGTGAACTTTATTGAACTGGGAGACACTGTGATCGAGATTTTTGTAATGGGCTGATAAGGTTATGTGAATAAATTCGGGAAACAGATTTTGTCAAGTCTGTTGTACAGGTTACTGAGTGAAATACTACTATCCTTAGAGTAAATGTGAAATACTGCATCATGGATTACTAAGTACGTCCCTTAGAGCAGAAACTGATGATTGGGTGAAGGAAAAGTAGGATTGGTAGGTTTCTCCAGTTGATAGAAAGATCTTTGAACATCCAGAGCATTTGGCATCATTCTCTGCACTGTCATATGTAATGATGTTTGTTTAGCATCACTGGTTAATTAAATGGTTTGTGTGGCCTAGATCTCAGAGGGTTCTACTTGTTTTTTGAAATTTGTCCTATGCAGGGTCCATGAGTATGACATACTCAACTTGTAAAACAAGAAGGATTCTTGGATGGGTTGTCTGTTTTCTCCATAATCTCACCTGTGCTACAATAAGGTGCTCAATGTTGACTATATTGAGTGTTTCTTATTCGCAGCAATATGTGGTTGTTCTTGTGGGGCATGGTAAACATCAGGCCCAAGCTGCCAAGGATCTTGAAGCTTTTCTTGGTGATCAGAGTGAAGCCTTTGTCTCTTGGTAATACTTTTCAAATCATTTTGAAGGATAATGATTGTCCTTTTGTTTGGCCTTTACACTTGCTATTGTTTTGGTCTGGTACCTTGTGTGTTTATTTAGCATGTACCCTAAAGATGGTTATAAGAAGTGCTGGTTGTAGGCTTTGGGACCATCTCTGCGCCAACATTCAGTTGTACACCCTAGTTCCAAGGACATTATCTTCAAAGAAGACTCATGGCTCTGAGCGGACTGTAGAAGAAAGAAACAAAGAGCCCGCTGGTGTAAATGGGCAAGTCTGTAAAGTGAAATTGCTCTACTGATGTCTGCTGACATGTAGTTGACTTTTCAGAGCTTTTATATCCCTCAAAATTTTTGTAGGTACGATCTGAAGAAGAATCAAGAAAGGCTCACTCTAAAGGTGCTGATATTGAGACAGGGAAGGACCCAGACAGGAATGTGTCCTTGTCCAGGAAAGCGAGCACAGGGCCAAATTATGAAGACTTGAAAGTTGACAGATACATGGTTAATGAACAGTTTGATCAAGATTCCCATTCAGTACACCCAAACAAACAGCCAAACTCCCCGGGAATCGGAATTCGCAGAGAAAGAAAAGCCTCTGATGAAAAGCATCAACACCACAAGGTCCTGTTGCATGCCCCAAAGAGAAGCCTTTTCATAAGTAAACATCTGCAGTGTACGAGGTCAAAGTTCTAAAGAAGAGTTCTTCAGGTGCCCTAGTTCTAATTTAGGGTGAAACTGCATTGTGCATATGCAGAGGCCTTTGTCTCCAAAATATATGCGTGCTAGCAGGCGGCTCTTGCAATTTGCTGTGAGAGAAGCTGTGGCACCTGCATCGAGCCATTTAAAGTCTGCTAAACGCCTGCGGTCTGTTGTATATGCCGATACGGGTAAGGTATCGAGCTTGATGTTCAGCAACCAATTGACCATTGACATCTTTTAGCCAGGTGTTTAATATATTTATCATTATTTTACTTCCCCATTAGTTTTCTTAATTCGTCTACTTTACCTTAGCTTTACACGTTTCTTGGAAAGTTGTGGCAAATCGGCTATTTTGCATACTTTCTCCTAGCTTAGAATTGCAAATGCATGTAATAAAGAAGTTGCTAAAACTGATTCTAACATGTGAGGAAGGCACCATTTTACAGAAAATACAGTATGTACCACGGAAACCTTTGTGCACAAAGCACCAGGTGATGCATTGAGAGAGAGACATGGCAAGCCTGCACTGCCAACAATGGAAATAGCAAGACAAGCAATCCCAGGAACACCATCAGGTATGAAAGGAGCTTTAGCAACACACAATGAGAGAGAGAAGCTCGCAGGTAGTGTATGGGATCGACTAGGAAGAAAATCTGCCGCTTTTGTGGATGAAAGGGAAGAAGTGCTAGGTGGTTTTGTAAGGGGTCTTCACGGTGCTGAAGAAGTGGAAGAGAGCAGGTGTGTAGATATGGATACTTATGAACAAAAGGCTTGGAATAAGGCTGTTCTAAGAGGCAGTGAGAGACTTCGATATGATCCTTCAGCTGCTGTCATGAATAACATGAATAGTGACTGCACAGAGCAGTCCTTAGGCATGAAGGATTTCTATGCAGTCAGAGGTAACATTGATGAGGCAGATGATGGTGATGCTGTTGCTCTTACTCAGCATCTGAGGTCAAAGAAGCGAATTCAACATGGCCAAGATGAATCTGTAACTGTGCAATACAGGCTTGCACAAAACACGGATGCTGGACCCAATGAACACAACTCAAAATCCGCAACTGCATCTTCCAGGGTTCCCAGTTCTTCTCAGAAAATAGTAAATATATCTGTGAATGTGAATACTTGGAAGCCTCATCCATCTGAGAATCTCGAAAGAAATAGTATCAGCAGGCAGTTGCAGTGCCAAAGTGAGAAAGCTGCTGATGTTGAGAGTCGTCAAATAGGAATCCCCAAGAAGCAGGAGAGAAAAGATGAAAGTAATCAGGTACACTACTTTTGTAAGTTTTAACTTTTAAAGTGTTTTAACTAGTCTGATAGCATAGAATGACATGAAACATCCTCTTTCAGGGTTGCCAAAAATTTCCCCCTGGATTGTAAAAATTCAAATAAGTCCAAAGATTTTTTCTTCATGATATAGTTGTGAAAGTACATTTTAACATCCTCTTACTAGAACCTCTGTGGACAGTCACAAGGGAATCCCATAAAAACAGATTTTATATACATGCTAATTCACCCATCAGTTTCACATCATCACAGAGTCCAGAAAGAACATGCAAAAATATACTCTCACCAGAAACTGGGTGAAAAGTCACAAGAGCATGCCAAGCTAAAGGGTCGAATAGAGAATCAGAAAAGCCCTCACCTTAACAGAAAACAAGGCTATAGCAATATGCATATGGACACTGGTGCATTCATATGCTTCTTGTCAATGGCTGTTATTATATGTGCAAATCTTACAGGCATGTTTAATACGTAAACATGTAAGAAATGCTATCACTGGAAACTAGGTGGAAAATCACAAGTGCATGTTTATAAGTTACAAGGTTGAACAGAGAATCAGAGAATTCCGCAACAAAAAACAAAGGCCATGGCAATGTGTATATGCATCCTAATGCATTCTTCAACTTCCCTTTTGACACATGCAAATATACAAATGTTTAACATGTTCCTGGACCTATCCATGAATTTTCATATTTATTAAACAGTGACCACATAAGTCTTGAATGATGCAGTTAGGGGATTAATTTTTAATCAGCTGTTATATCCCTGCTAGGAAAGGGGTGTTTAAGGGTCAGCTTCAGCACTCCAGAGCAGTCAGAGGCGGGGCTTCCCACCAGTCGGAGGTGGCGCTTACCACAATAGTCTTTTTTGATAGATGGGTCAAGGGCAAGGACTATTTCATGCTTGGTGATTGTAAAATTATCTTATTCCACTTCCTTGGCTTGGATGAGCATGTTGTATCTCACATTGCCCAGATTGGTTGATCTTTTGAGCATCTCATTCAGAGGGACAGGCCCGTTGCTGGTGCAGTTGTGGAGGGTTGTTCAACACCTGTCAATTAGGGCTATGGTGGTTGCTCCCACCTTGTCACTGCACTCCCTCCCTTGGGCTATGAGGATCCCTTTGGTGCATGTGGGATATGTGCTTTGGATGGTGTATTACGCTGGCCTCCCAGAACAGTGGCTTGCTTGCAGGATGGTAGGACACCTTATAGCGGGCTGCACAAGACACACCTTGAGAGAGTGGTTGTTTGGCCTCAGCCAGTCTTTTGGGATGAGAAGGGAGCACCCTTAGCTCATAGGAGGAGCACGAGAGTGGTAGAAATGAGCCACACAGGAGGAGACAACAGCAGAGATAGAGACAGTAGCAACAACTGGAGAGACGATGGAGAGTAGTTGGAGACCCCAAGCTTGTTGCTTATAGAGATGTGGCAATAGCTGCACCATTGTCATCAGTGGTGATAGAGAGAGCCATTTTCGAATGCCCCTCTCCCTGGCCGTTGTTGAATTAGGGACAGCTTGCTCAGTCGCAGCAATGCTAGACGCACTAACATCCTAATTATCAGTTCGAGCAGGGATAGTTACGCTCATTCCTAGGCCATCAGTGATTGAGCCACTTCAGCCTGCTCATCCTCCCCCTCAGCTAGCTATGGTGGTGTTAGACATGGTTCTTGCATTACCAGTGGCCTGCCCTTAGCTGAAGCCTCTAGAGATATGGATTTGTTTGTCTCTTATGTCCTTGGCACTCAACAGGATGGTGGAATTCCTCTCATGGAGAGAGAGAGAGAGTTGTTTACTCAAATCATGGCTATCGAGTAGGGGGCAATAGGAAGCAAGGACAAGATGGATACAACTTTAGACGATTCCCTAGACTCCATTGAATTTCCATTCTCTTCGTGAGGCTGTAGAGTCTATACCATGCGGTAGAGATGGAGCCATGCCAATGTGACAGACTTGGGCACTTCCAATGAGGATCCTTTTGTGGAACATTAGAAGCTTTTGGGGATGTTTGTTTTGCTAAGGTAGGAGCCTCATGAGATAGGATCTTCATAGAGTACTACTTGGAAGGTTAGCGGATCTTCTTGTGCTACAAGAGCATCACCTTTTGGAATGAGGATATCTCAAGGCTGTGGAAGTTGTTGCTAGGTCAAAATTTCACTTATGGGGCTCCAGTGTGGGTGCCTTAAAGTTTGTATTGTGTAGGCAAGCAATGACTTCATGTAGTGTAAGATTGGGGCATCCTAGTCTCAAGAAGAGGCCCCATGGGTGTTTGTGAGAGTAGATGAAGCACTTATTGGACTTGGTCATTTATGCTTCTAATGGCTAGTGGGAGAGAAGACAGTTTTGGACCACCCTCACTCATTCGTACCTCATTTTGATGAGTGGGTAGTTGGTGAGGATTTTAATATGGTGGAGGCTTTGGAGGATAGGGGGAGTAGATGCATTGACGATATCAGAGGAGGAGAGTAGGTAGCTTAGGGAAGTTTGTCTTTTAGATTAGGGAACCCAAAGGCGGAAACGGTCCTCAAATATTATATTATAGTAGTAATATGGAAATGCATAAGGCATGGCTTTGAGAACCCAAGCCATGTGCTTTCTAGTAGACACTTGCACTTTGTGTCCATAGAGCATGTCCATGCCCAATCTAGGACAATCTCAATCAGCCTTCATTTGATCTCTCGCAGCTATAAACGCTTCACTCCCTGCTCCTTGAACCACTAGCTCACACTTGTGCCATCCTGCATTAGCATTCTCAACAATGACTCACTAGTAGAAGATCTTGATTACTCTAGATCAAAGCTTGTTGAGAAGAAGAGAAGTAGAAGATCTTGATTACTCTAGATCAAAGCTTGTTGAGAAGAAGAGAAGGCTTGATGTATTTGATACTAATTTTCCAACCAAGGACCAAGAGTTTCTTTTAATAACTTAAAGCTCTTGAAATTAATCATAGAGTAGGCCAAACTTCTAAGATATTTATAATGTTGGCCAAATCCTCAAATTCGACTTTTTGACCATTAACACTAGGGCGATTGCAAATGTCCAAAACTTTGAGCACTTATATGTCCATGGTCTAGGAATATTTTTGGTAAGAATTTGACTATCCAAATTGTTTGATTTGAGAAAAATGATACTACCTCACATGTGTACTATATTCTCCCTCACTAGAATTGCACCTATCCTTAGTTACATTGCACCCATTCAACTCCATGGACCCCCAACCAACCTCTTTGAAAATGACCATAAAGCTCTAGCCCATGGAAACCTGAAACCGGCCTGTTCACTGGGAAGGGCGGTAGTGTACAACCAAAATATATAAATGCTTTCACCCAATTTAACAGTCGCCCACTTTACCTGAACTTAAAGACACAGAATCAAGAAGACATACAGGAAGCTAGAATGCTCCTGTTGCAACACATACACCATGTTGGCCCCTAAGTTAGGCGCCCCTTGCGGTATTTCTATATTTTTTAAAAAAAGAGGGAGTACAATGGGCTGTCTTTCACCTATTCTGGGTGAAATTTGGCAGCATAACAGTACAATTACTGACCCAAAACAAGCCGACCAGGAGGGGAAACTCTGCCCAAGTCTGAAACTTTTGGTTGGAGTGCTGAATTGACCATTTCAGCCTGCTGTAATTACTGGTTCAGACCTGTTCTGAAACCTGTTTTCAGTTCACACTGTTCCCTGCACTATTCAGCCCACTGTAATTACTGGTTCAGACCTGTTCTGAAACTTGTTTTCAGTTCATACTGCTCCCAGCACTGTTCTGCATCATCTGTGCCAAGTGCCCCTTGATTCTGACATCAATTGGGCTTTGAAATAACCTCTGAACAGTCCAAAAACAGTACTGATTCAGTGCTGTTTCAGACACTTACTTGGTGAGGTTACCACCCTCACCTGTCCCTGCTGGGAATTGCAAACAACTGCTCCTATTCCTGGAGAAAGGAGGCTCTTGCCTCATGCAAAAACAACATATTCCACACAGCTGTACCTGAATCAGAAGAAAAGCCCTTGATTCTGCAGCATAACCGTACTGTCAGGGAGAGAGAGAGAGAGTAGGAAGCAAGCCCAGCCCTCTGTGCACCATAGACAAGGTAGACCAGCTCTCAAGAGCTCTCCATCTGCAGCTGCTTTTTACAAATGAGCCCCTTTTTTTGCCCAAAAACTGCACGCCAGCCCTCTTTAAAGAGGTAAGTGCACACATTTGTGCCAAGTGGCAGCACTAGAAGATATTTCCCGTTTCAGCCTTCCGGTCTAAAATTCTCCATACTCGGTGCAGAATTTGACCTCAACACAACCAGAGGATTGATCCTCGTGCAAAAACGAAGGTAATGACGCGAACAGATTCTGAGGTCCAAAAATAGTAACTCCCTAAATTTTAGGAGTTGCTTCCATTGCATCCCACTAGACTTCTGACCATCTTTGCAGACTATGGCTACATCCAAATTTGTAATGTAGCTCAATTGAAAGTGAATTTCCACTGATGACCCCACATGGACTAATCTCTTGAAGATTTGTCTTGTCCATCTTCACTTTGAACTAGTCTCTTCCAGGCTAGTTCTTCAACACACTTGTCCATATACACTTTCACAAGTCTCTTCTAGACTTGTCAATCTACAGTGCCATCAGTCTCTTCCAGACTTGTACTGGACCTTAACTGTCCAGTCTTGACTCACTAAGCACTATGGCTGGTAATTTGGTCATGTGGTTACTAAGGTGGCATTGACCATTACCAAAGATGAAGAAAACTTTGGGAAAGAAGGTGACTACGAGAAGCTCAAGTATTGGTTTTGTCACAAGATTGTGACAACTATTACCTTTTTGTTGATTTCTTTATTACATATTTTATTTGGTTTTTCTTTTTGGAAGGATCCCTCTTGAAATCTAAATGCATGAGTTGCATAGCCAGTATGTGAAACAGACAGGAATGTCTAAGAGTAAGCAATTGTAAAATGTGAGAACTCTATCTAGGTGGCATCACCAGCTAGATGTGGCAAAGAGTCCTTTGAACCACCAATTGGAAGCTACCCAATTCGTAAACTACCTATGAACCTTGGTGAGGTCCATCTTGAATTGATGCTTGCAATTGTGAGCTAGAGAGTCCCGCCTCCAAGGTACACATTTGATCCTTCAATTGACACTCCTTCCAAGGTTGGAACAACCAAATCCTAATTGTGACTCACTAGGGTTAAGCACACCCTTTGAAGAGCAACCATCCACCACTTGTTTACCTCCAAGAGATGAAAACTTTAAACTTATGTCTTTACAAACATCATAAGCCTTGTGAACAAGCCAATTGTCTAGAAGAAAACCATCGCGAGGGCAATCTTTGTTGAAGAAGAGGTATGTTGTAACATCTTTAGCTCCATGTCATTTGCACTCTGCTTTTTGCTCACCTCTTGTGGGTCCTATGGGAATAAGGTATGTCTGTGACTAAAGCTTTTTGTTGCTTCTTTTGAACTTTGGTAACTCTCAGTTTTGACTTGAACCATAATGATGCCACAATCATGGATCTTGAATCCATGGCTTTCAAACTTGATGTTGCGTGTCTCTGTCACTACCAAAATCCGATGCTAGGTCATTTCCACTTTGGTGAGTCGTGTTACACTTATGGTGTTCCTCTGAAGTTCTGGTGTGAATGCTCCTTTATACATGGGCACTTACATTCTAGCTGGAGAAGGGTTTTTTCCCTCGTGTGAACACCTAGTAGCGGGTGTGGTACCTAGTACCTTAGGGATTGTGATCTTGAATCCATGGCTTTCAAACTTGATGTTGCGTGTCTCTGTCACTACCAAAATCCGATGCTAGGTCATTTCCACTTTGGTGAGTTGTGTTACACTTATGGTGTTCCTCTGAAGTTCTGGTGTGAATGCTCCTTTATACATGGGCACTTACATTCTAGCTGGAGAAGGGTTTTTTCCCTCATGTGAACACCTAGTAGCGGGTGTGGTACCTAGTACCTTAGGGATTGTACTTTCAAAATTGTTCTCATATAGTGGATGTGATAGTCCAACACTCTCCTCTCTTGTTGTTCACTTGTTCATTGTGAGTGAGTGTATGTGTGTGTGTGTGTGCATGCTGCTAAATCCTAACCTAATAGTGGTTTCAAAGCCATATCTTTCAATCGCTGCCATCACCGTTTGAGTCACTATAGAGCCTCGAGCTCGGCTGCTACATATTGTTGATATTTCTCATCCTTGTGTTGGTGTTTGATTGTGTTCATTAATTGTCTTGTTATGGACCTTGTTTGGCTTTACGTCACATAGCCTACTAGCTTGCCTTTTATGTGTTTGATGAGTTGTCATGCAACCTACCCTACCGGTTGCCTATCCTTCCTTTCCCTTGATTATGATTTTGCGAGATTTGTTTACGTACGATAGCTGTGCTTGGACCTTGACAAGCAATGTACAGTCCGTCGCAAACCTGTTGCTAATGCCTTGACAATTGTTTGACCCGTCTGTTTGTGACATGTTTTATTTGCCTCGACAGGTTTGAATCAAGCCTGTTAGCAGCCTTTGCGGTGACCCATCTGATGTGGCAATCATGTTTTGTGTGTCGACAACTTGTGCCTTGCCCGTTTCATCATAATCTTGGTACTTTCAGATTAATATATTATTGAACATTTATTTGAAATAAACATGCCCTTGTTCGCATCCAGTCTCTCCATAGGCACAAATTTTAGGGATTCATGCAGTGTTTGGTGCACAAAAAATGCATAGTTTCATGCCAAGAATTTGGGGCTTTTCAAATTCAAGCCCAAATTTTACCAACTTTCAGCAAATAAATTTGGGGATTTTGTGAAATTTGTCCAAATCCATCAACATTGAGACTAATTACACCTTCTATACTGACATTCATGGGTATTGGAGCCCTTTTAGCTTGCAGATCTTTCTTCGCAATCATCGATTGTGTGAAACTTATAAGTTTTTTGGCCTTTTCTTTGCTTTTTCATATTGTTGCACTTACAAGTACACATTTGGCAGTAACTGTTGTGAAAAATTTGTTGTAGGTAGTGAGGAATGGTAAAACAAAATGATTTGCTCAACATGTTTGGGGCATAGCTGAGGGAAATGGGGAAACAAATTTTAGAAATGGAAACGAAAATGAAAATGGAAATGACAATTTTGAGGAGGGAAAAACGGAAATGCCATGTCATCAGGGGAGGGGGGGGGGGGGAGAGAAAGAGGAGAGAGAGAGAGAGAGAGAGAGAGAGAGAGAGAGAGAGAGAGAGAGAGAGAGCACCTAGGTGCTTAGAAGTTATAGCATAGATTACAAGTTTCATACTTAAAATCAAAACTTTTTGATTTCTAAGTTTTGAAAGAGTTATACAAAAGTGCATAATGCAAAAAAGAAGTGACTAATTGAATTGTAGACTTTGAATTTGATCCTGCCGTGTGGAGTTGGGTCACACAGTCCATGAAGTCTCGTTGAAAAATTTAAACATGATACTATTAAAACAAAACCTTAAAAACATTTCCCTATTAAAAACGAATCATAAAAAATGTTTACTATTAAAACTTCTTAGAAGAGTTGAGAGACACTAAAATGACACATTTAAAATAAACATTTAGATGATACGTAACGAACAATCATATTTAAAACGGCAAAAAATGAAAGACATCACATAAACGAGACCTTTAAATGTTTAATAGAAAATGTTTTGGCTATGTTGTGAAATGGGTTAGCCCAAAACATTTCCTCTTGGGGAAACACTACATGGTAGCCTTTTTTCCAGAGGAAAAATGTTGCGCTAGGGAAAACGTGTTTTGGGCTCGTATCTTTACGTTTTGGCATTTCAGGTCCCCCAAGGGCATTTTGGGGTGTTTTCCGCTTCTATGGTTTGGGGACTCCGATAAATTGGATGGCACTAATTATCCAATGTGGTCATACATGATGAAGCATGTTTTAGTTGCCAAGCAGCTTTGGGGTTATGTATGTGGTTTAACGGTTGGGCCTGGAGGCTTTGCTACACAAAATGCTACATGTCCATCTAGTTCATCTATTGTCACCAGTGCACCTTCCGCTCTAGCCCCTCTTGCACCTCCTACTACGGATTGGTTGTGATGGGATGGGTGTGATACCCAAGCTTATGCTTTGATTACACTTTTGTGTTAAAGATAGGTTGTCTTGCATGTTTGGTTGTGCACAGTGGCCAAGGATGCTTGGGATAAGCTTACCTCGTTGTATCGGGTGCGCAATGAGGTTCAAATAGCCTACTCGTGCAAACAACTTGAGATGGAGCACATGACATAGGGTGATTCAATGGATGCATACATTACATGTGTTAAGGACACGACGGAGAAACTTGCACTGATCGATGAAATAATTTATGATGCCTCTCTTGTTTCTATAGTCTTGGTTGGCCTACATGATACTAATCAGAGTTTCGCCACTACACTTCACTTACTTGCAAAAGGAGATGTTGATGCATATACATTTGATGCATTGGTGTCATTGTTATTGTAAGAAGAGCAATCACAAGTGAATCACTCCAATATAAGTATGGAAAATCAAGCATTTATAGTCAGCCATATGAACGAAGGGAAGTTATGGCAGCTATCAAACTCAAAGGGTATAGGCAAATCGGTTTCTTCCATAGACTCTTTGAGCACCAAGGATTAGGGTGCTAAGAAAAAGAGATGCAATTATTGCAAGAAAAATGGGGATGTTATTGAAAAATGCAGAAGAAGGATTGCAAGTGAAAAGAGGAAACAATTAGGCATGAGTATTGCTGAAAATTCAGCAAGTGCGAAGGATACAATAGCACATTTAGCAAGTTTAGACATTGGTTAGTCTTATGCTTTTGTTCCATGTTGTTTGTATGATTCTTCTTCACATGCAGATGGTTTATTAGTGGCTGAAAACAAAACACATGGTATTTTCACAACGGTGCTTCCAAGCATATAACTGTGAAGATATGCTAGGGTTTGCACTAAGCAAACATAGCGTGTATGACCAAGATTGGAACATAGAGACTGAAACCGGTCTATGACTCACATAAAGCGGTAGTCCCTTCAATTAATACTTTGTCTTTTCACATACACACACAAATAGAGACCTCACTCCCTCGCCTCAACACCAAATTGGCCCCGAAGACTGACGCCCTTCTTGGTATTTCTGTATCAATTAAAAGATGGAAGGTTACTAAAAAAAAAGAAATGTTCCGAAGTACAAAACTTGTGAACAGTTGGCTTTCATATTTTTTGAGTAAATTTCAGCTGCATAAGGACAGTGCAGCATATCTAGAACAACATCCCCTTCTGAGTAAATTTCAGCGACATAAGGACAATACAACATATCTAGAACAACATCCCTTTCTGAGTAAATTTCAGTTGCATAAGGACAGTACAACATATCCAGAACAACATCCCAAGTAGGAAAACACTTTGTGTGAGCATAACTCAATAATTGAAGTGTAGAATTGCAATCTGCAGAACTCTGTATTTACTGTTTTTCACCTGTTTCTTGACTTGTTCTCAGCCTTATTCCATTCCAAATTTGTTTCATACGAGATGGACTACAAACCCTTTAACCCTGGCATCATTTCAACAGTAAAACAGTCCCACAAACATCACTAAATCAGAGCTGAAAACCCTTCATGTTCCCGTGTAGCGTGGTTATCACTTTCTTTAGTTCGTGCATTGGAGAAGCAATCAGCTGCTCCTGAACGTGGATAGTGAGGCTCTTGCTTCAGCATAAGTGCAAAGAAAACACAAAAATGTACATTCGATGGAATCAACCCATCATGCAAAGCATTTCTTGTGAGAATAGAGAGAGAGTTAACCAGAGGGAGTAAGCTCTACCTCCGTATATGAGTCAGAGACGAAGAAGTACTCTCCATAGCTAATGCACTTGCAACAATCTGCCTCAGCACCTAAAAACTTCATGCTCAGATCTATCCCTCCTGCCTATTACGTTTGTTTTAAAATGCTCTCTCTCTCTTTGTTGTGCCCAAATTGTGACACATGGCATACATGCAACAATTTTCCCATTTAAACCTTCAGGTCTAAAATTCTCCATGATCGGTGCAAAATTTGGACCTTTGCACAGACCTGAGAATTAATGCTTGTGTAAAAATGAATATAATGACGCGAATAGATTTTGGGGTCTAAAAATAGTAACTCCCTAAATTTTAGGATGGTGATCCTTGGATTCCTTAAGTTGTTCTGAGCAACTTTTATCATTGCAACCATATCAAAAAGTGTAATGTGGCTCAGTTACGATGACTTTTATTTCGTGAGCATTTTCACATGTGCATCTTCTGTCTTAGCCAAGCTCATTGTCCTACACCATCTCCAGTGGCTAAGCACATAGTCCCAAACCACTGGCATTTTATTCTTTAGTGCCTATTCAATATGGAACCGGTCCCAAGGCTCAAACAGACCATTAGTCCACTTTGTCCCAATGGCTGCCTCTTTTGGCCATGCAAAGATTCGGGCTTAATCCAAGAGAACTCTGGGGGTAAAGAGCAACAACAACTAAAGAAAATAAAAATAAAATATTTATATAAGTAAATAAGGAAAGCAATTGCAAAAAGTATCACCACCTGTTGGCAGAGACTCAAACAGAGAGGAGCAAAACTCAAACCGTAAATGCAAAATGCAAAGCACAATGACTCAAAACTCAAACATAGAGAGAAGAAAATCTGAAGTGAACGAATGCTGTAAATGAATGTAGGAGTGTACAGAATGCCCAAGGGCAGAGCAATGCAGTGTCGGAGAGTGTTATCCATTGGAGATAGATCCCAAGTGCTGCGACCACCAGTCAGAGTGCGGGAGTTGAGGAAAGCACCAAACGTTGATCATTGAAAGGTCAGATGATTGAGGTGACAATAGGGAAGTTGCCTGGAGCAAAGGGACGTAGCAGGAAGCTGCAAACACAGCGGTAGGATGGCTGCTAGTGGGGAGAAGATGGTTGCCAGCTACTACCTGGGGATAAAAAGGCTGAATGCAGACTGCAAGGTTGACTCTTGATGACAAACGAGGGTTGGAGAGTTGAATGCATGGAGGAGCACGTAGTTTGTGGGTCGGCGATGGTAGATGGACCAAATGCAGCAGAGGAGTGAGGACTTGCACTGAAGGGATGAGATTGAATGGTGGGTAGTCTGTCTATTTATAGATATTGAAGGGTGCACCAAACATTAGGGTTTTGGAAGTCCACTAAAATTCTCTTGAACCGTGCACTGAATTTACATTTTTCATTAATTAAGGGTGTTTTGGGTCTATTAAAAATGCTAATCAGTTGTAAAGTGTGTTTTAGCTCAACACCAAAGGGAAGGCCAACAACATAGTTTTTTCATACATGAACCAAACGTCAAATGCAAACACGTATGAAAGTATGATTCGAGTATGATTCAGACCCTAGACTTGAATCATACATGACCCTAATTTTATCGACATATTTTAACATCAGTAGTATTAGATGAAGACATCGGGTTGTAAAAGCTTTCTGCCTTTTGATAACAGCAAAGCCCAAATTTCCAAATTCAAAATTTTAGCCTTCAAGCTTGAGCTTTTATATGTGCGTGTGTGTGTGTATAGATATATATGTGGAGAGAGAGAGAGAGAGAGAGAGAGAGAGAGAGAGAGAGAGAGAGAGAGGTGTTCTCTTCAAATGTTCAAACTTAAGAGTTCAGACTTCAGTTTTCAGCCTTTAGGCTGTGAATAGTGACAGTGCAGGCTGAATACACTGCATTGCCCAAAGGCCGAGAGAGAGATCTTCCCCAGTGGTCAAAAAGTTTGGGGCCGTATTGTTTCCAAGTAGGCAGCTGTGTTGCTGGCAATTTGTGGACTTTGTGAGTGACTTTGAGTTGTTTTCATTCATAGAATGTGATTTTTAGGCTGTGTACACTTAGGACCCATAAATAGGCAAAAACAATCTGAAATGATTGCTTTTTTTGAAAAAAATTCAAAATTTTTATGAAAAAAAACCATTAAGTTTAAAATGTGTCTTGAGACGTCTACAAATGTTTGAATTTTTTTCAGATGCGTCTGAAAACAACTATGGCCGGTAGTGTTTACTCCAAGGCGTCCCACCCCAAAGCAGCCAGGGCATTGGACAAAGGGTGCATGTCGGCTGCCCAATGGCCTACCAAGCCCTATGAAGGCAAATGGAACCACATTGAACTTTTCTTTTTCGGTTTTTTTTTTTGGGTGGTGAAAAGTTGATTTTAGGGGTGGTGGCCAATTAAATAACAGTGACCCAGAAGATGGGAGTAGGGATGGTACACCCAACACGTCACAAAATACTACAAGCATATCCAACCACTTGAGGATGTTGATGATGAGGGAAAGGTGATGAAGTATCATGTGAAGGAGGATGGTGGTGTAATCTGCCAATGGAAACAACTTAGGATCTGTCCAGTGGTGCTTTGCACAATGGGATTCATAGTATGCTACATGCAGAAGAATGCCCATGCAGTAGGTGTCAGTTGGACAGTGATTCTCATGGGGAAGTTTATTTGCCCAAGCACCCTAGTACAAAGATGATAAAATCATTCAATGTATAGGGGAAGGTACAACAAGGGGGAAGGCTGATATCTAAGACAAGTGCTGAAACCTGTAGAATGCGAAGAAGGGTAGGAACCCCCTCTTGAGAGTCGACGTGGATGTCGATGCCAAAGAAGAAAGAGGAGCTTGAGGATGTCAATCTTTGTGTGGTGTCGAGAACCATGTGGATGAAAATGATGAAGCATCCCTACTGGAAGAGCAAGGATAGAAGTCATCGTCATGATAGCATGAAGAGAGATATTGCACAATCTGCCATAGGAGAGGAAGCCTCCATGCTGGTAGAAGAGCAAAACTCCAAGTAGATGGAACCTTGAAAGAAACGGTGCACATCTTTTGTCTCCAGTTTAGGAAGGACTAATGTCTTGTTAGCAGAGTATTTGTCAGCTCATGTGTGAGTCTAAGCTTGATCTGGGCTGGGCATTTTTATTAGGTATTTTAGGTATTTTTCTGGTGTGGCATTTTATGCCAATGGAGCATTTTTATGCACCAGTCGGCCAGCATTAATGCTGTCCGACTAGCATTTATTGCTCCCCACTTTTCAGCCTATTTATTCTCAGTGGCTCCTCCTCAACCAGTATCATCATCATCACCTTCACCATCTGCAGACTCTGTGGAGAGAGGAGCCAGTGCTAGTGCCAGTGCCCATGCAGCCAGTGACTCACTGTTGTATGCGACTGTTTCGTGTTCAGATATATGGATTCCATTTCCCGTGCATACATTTGAGTTCTCATCTGTATCGTGTTCTTTTCTTTTCTCTTTTTGTCTTGTGTTTCAGCAGTTTATTTCAGCACATGTTTATGCTTCCACCGCTGCTCCACTTCTGACATGGTATCAGTTTTCAGGATTTGTGTTTCTGCTGTGTTTCATTGCTGATTTCAAGACTGTTTTCCCCTTTTCTGCTCAGGCGACTGCTGTCGCAGCCAGGCGACTTGTTTTGGGGCTGTTTTCAGCCTGCGTTTTTTGCAGTTTTGCCATCGCCTGCTGCCTACGCACCCTCTACTGCCTGCGTTTTTCATTTGTAGCTGCTGGCGACAGTTTTCTACCTGCTTTTCTCCAGTTTACCGCCTGTGTTTTGCTGATTCAGCGTCTCTCGTGGCTGGGTGACTGTTACTTCAGGCCGTTTTTGCTGTTTTTGGCAGTTTTTGACTGATTTTTTGACTTTCTGCAGCAGATTTTGTCTTCTATTGATCAGATTTTGGGTTCTATTGCATGTGAACTCTCATTTTCTGCAGTCTGTGCTTGTGTTTTGGCTGTGTTTCCTCTCTAAATTCCATCTCTTCTCTACTTCTCTTCTTATCCTCTCCACATGGCTCCTCCGTGCAGTTCCACTGACGATAAGTTACATGGACTTGATTATCTCACATGGAGTGCTATCATGAAAGCTTGGTTTGTGCAGAAGCGGTTATGGTACATCGTCTGTGGCGCTATTCCTCGACCTCTCCGTCCTTTTCCTCTTCCTGAAGACTTTGATGAGGACAACCATGAGGAAGCGGTGCTCACATGGGACTCGGACGATGCACGTGCTTACTCGGCGTTGCTTCGGTGTATTTCTAAAGTGGTCTTACCGGCGGTTACCTCCTGTAGGACATCTCCCGAAGTATGGCAGAAGTTGCAGCAGAGGTACATGACCAGCTTCGGCACATGCAATCTCCTCTTCCAGAGGCGCATCTCGTCGGGACGGTCCTCTACAAGCTCACCCTGGAGTTTGATGGAGTGGCCAATGCTTTGCGGGCGCAGACATCATCGACTCCTGTCAGTTTTACACATATGATCTCGATGCTTCTTGAGCATGAGACATCCTTGAGATTACAGGGGCGGCTTCCGGCACATTATGGAGGTGAGGCTTATGTAGCTTCTGAGAGGGGT
Source organism: Lygodium microphyllum (assembly GCF_053477565.2). Classification (NCBI taxonomy): domain Eukaryota; kingdom Viridiplantae; phylum Streptophyta; class Polypodiopsida; order Schizaeales; family Lygodiaceae; genus Lygodium; species Lygodium microphyllum. The sequence goes on along the minus strand of NC_141139.1, from coordinate 88,327,997 downwards.
AACGGGAAGAAGAAGTCGAAGGCCCAATGTTACCACCGTGGCAAAAAGGGACATTTGCGGAAGGACTGCAAGAAGTTAGCGGCTTCCAGGAAGAAGGAGCAGAAGAAGCGCGATGTTGACTCTACCGATGAGTTCTCTCCTTCATCAGACTCCGACTCAGATCCTCCGACCAAGGTGAAGTCCAAGGCGCGGAAGGGATCCTCTTCTTCAGATCGCGGGAAGGGCTTGGTGGCCCCTTCCTCGGCTGCTTTCTAGTGGTGGTGATGAGGTCATCCCTCACGACTCTCTTGTGCCAGAGAGGGAGTGTGAGCGGGTGTTCAGATGGGGCAGCCTCGCCTCATCTATACTTTTATACAGGTGCACAGGTTCCAGAGAGGGACATCCCTGACGCATCGACTTCAGTCTGGCGGAATCAAATCCTGGAGCTGGGATTGACATCCAGGTTCATGATGAGCTGGTTCTCTGACAGAGAGCAGGAGGCTTTCGTCTGGAGCTCACATGAGGGGACACTTTGGCGGTCTGGCCAAAGGCGGGGAATCTATGGTCACCTATGTTCAGGGGCATTTTTGACAGGATGGTCTTGTATGCTACTGCGAGACATTGGTGATGGACACAGAGACATTCTATGATCTTCTCTATTTTCCGGTGTTTGGTACGATCGACATCGACATCAGGTTCTCTCCGAGGCACCTTAGTGGTGGCTTGATCACCCACTGCTTGGGTATCCATGGTTCTACTTGGTGGTTCTATGTTGTATAGTTTCTGATCCCTTTTCATTGTACTATTGTATTGTATCAGATCACTCATGATCTGAGAGAGGGTGTTAGCAGAGTATTTGTCAGCTCATGTGTGAGTCTAAGCTTGATCTGGGCTAGGCATTTTATTAGGTACTTTAGGTATTTTTCTGGTGTGGCATTTTATGCCAGTGGAGCATTTTTATGCATCAGTCGACCAGCATTAATGCTGTCCGACCAGCATTTATTGCTCCCCACTTTTCAGCCTATTTATTCTCAGTGGCTCCTCCTCAGTCAATATCATTATCATCACCTTCACGATCTGGAGACTCTGTGGAGAGAGGAGCCAGTGCCAGTGCCAGTGCCCACGCAGCCAGTGACTCACTGTTGCATGCGACTGTCTCGTGTTCAGATATATGGATTCCATTTCCCGTGCATACATTAGAGTTCTCATCTGTATCGTGTTCTTTTCTTCTCTCTTTTTGTCTTGTGTTTCAGCAGTTTATTTCAGCATACGTTTATGCTTCCACCGCTGCTCCACTTCTGACAATTCTTAGCTTCCCATTGACTACCCACTTGCATTGGGTCTCCTTCCCGGCAGCCATAGCTCATTCTCTTGAGCTCCCGTCACTCCTCGACTTCCCGAGCTTCTTCCCGGCCTATTGAGGCACCATCAGGGCATTGACATTGAGGTATTGCTTCATTATTTCAGAGTTTTACTTCAGTCCATAGGTCTAGGTAAACAAGGCAGCCACCATTGAAGCTTCCAATCTTCATATCTCTTTGCCCCCGGTTGTGGGTTGCTAGAGGCTTGTTCCCAAGCCCCTTTGGCTCATGTTTGAGCCCTCCAACCACTCCAGAGTTGCCACGTGGACCAGCAGGAGCAGCAGCAACATCATGCAATCTGCGCTTGTTTTTTGGGCAGCCACACAGTTAGCCACTTCAGCTCCAGCTCCAGCTTGGGCATTGATCACTTGTTCGGACTCCATTTCAGGCCTTTTTGCACATGTATTGTACTTGGCATTGATCCTTTGAGATTAGGCATTGGTTGGTGGCTGAAAACAGTGTTTCAAGACTGTTATAAACAGTCCACAGACATTTGATGCTAGTGTTACATTCACAGTTTATGGCTATGCTTGTTTGGGCATGACTACATAACCGATTTGATGCCTATTGCATCCAGATTGATTGGGGGATTGAAGCTACATGTAATGCTATGATTTTGGCCTGATTGTAGGGCTGAAAATACTAAGTTTATAACAGTAAATGCATGCTGAATACTCTTGGGCTGAAGCTATCTTTCATGCTTTGATATATGCCTATTGGTTCCGGATGTATGTCTTGGGTTATGCTATATGTATTGATCATCGACGGACGACTTCGAGCTTGTCATTGGATCCGGATGCTTTTGGAAGCTTGAGCTTATTTCAGCTCGCACTTATTGACATTGGTCTATGCTTGACAGTGGTCAGTGCTTTGACAGTTATATGCTATTTGGGTACATGCTTACCCGACGCCTACGGCTTAATGCATTTTGTCTTGGCACAGTGTACCATGTACTTGTTGAGCTTCAGTGCTCTCTGAAGACTTGGCTTGGATTCTCATTTGTTATTTCGGAATTTTGTATTGGATGTCACTTTGGTTGTTAGAGATATTTATTGCGATGTATGTCTTGCTCATGGATGCTACCTACAGTTGCCTTCTAGCCGTCATGCTCTTGGGATGCTATTGAGACATTGTCTTGGTTACTTGTCTTTGGCACTTTGACTTGGTTTGACTTGGTTTGATTGAGCTGTTGAGCTCGTTTATCCGCCTCTTATACCAGTGGGAGCATCTTGTATGCTTGATCGACATTGAACAGGAAGTTTATGCTATTTTGATCATTTTGCAGATACTTGAGACTTTGGGATTTCTAACACTTAAATATTGCATGGTTCATGCACTGATATCTTGGAGTTGCTTTTGACCTGATCTTGGGCTTTGCACTCTTGTGAGCATACACCTACTGGTGTCAGGTCTTGCCAGTGTTATGTATACTTTGCCCTACTATCCAGGGGATATGCCTACTCACTGACGGATGCTTTGGTGACATGTTTGGGTGTTTGCTTAGGGTCTTGATGATTGTTTGGTGTTGATTTATACCCATTTATGGCTGGTCATGTCTTGGCTGTCATTTATTGACTTGGTGTAGTGATTTGGTCAGCAATTGACTCTCACAGTATCCTGCTGTCATTTATTATAGTAAGCATATAACCCCGGACTCACATGGATTTTTCATGCTGAAATATTCTGAAATGATGTACTTTCACTAGTACTTGGTGGGCAGCCGTTTTGGTTACACTTTTTTCGCCATTTTCTCTCGATTTTGGTGATTTTTGGGTCATTTTCTGCAATAAACAGCAAATAGTTTTGAACTATCTGCAGTCTTCCAGCCTGTATTATGGCGAGTTCGTCCACTGATCATGCTATTTTCAATATCACTAAGCTTGATGATACGAACTACTCTTATTGGAAGAGCGAGATTCGGCAAGTATTGGTGTAGAAATCGCAAATTAAACTATTGAGGTTTAGCAGGCAGCTGCTTGTAACTATGCCAGATGAGGAATGGTTTGAGCTTGATGAGTTATGCAAGTCCACTATTATAGAGTGCATGGCAGTTGTGGGATAAAATCAAGAATCTCTATGACAAGAAAAGTCCAGCGAGTCAGATGTATTGGTTGAAGCAGCTTATGGATCTGCGCATGAGGGAGAATGTGACCATGTCTGCTCACTTGAGCCAATTCCATGCTATACTTAGGAACTTGACTTTGCAAGACATCACTTTTGCAGAGGATGTCACTCCTCTTTTCTTGCTTGGTACTCTTAATGAGTCATGGGATGTATTTCGCACTGCATTATGTGTCTCTGCTGCTACCTTGAAATTATCTGATGTTGAGAGTGCTCTTCTGCAGGAAGAGGTTAACCGTAAGAATTTGGATGCCTTTGGTGTGTCACATGCTATGACAGTTAGAGGCAGGAATGATGGATATGGAAAGCATGGCAGTGGCAGTGGCCGTGGACGGGATTCTCAGAAATCTCGGTCCAAGTCTCGTGGGAAGTCACGTAGCAAATTTCGTGGCAGGAATGCAGATGTTACTTGTTACCATTGTGGGAAAAAGGGCCATATTAGGCCACAATGCAATGAACTGCGCAATGAAAGGTGCAAAGATAAGCGGAAAGACAAAGTGCAGGATAAGTCTTCTGATCGGAGCATAGTGCCTGCAAAGTCCAGTGTTAAAATTGGAGAGATTAATGTTATGAGCATGAGGATGTTGATGATGATGATTATATCCTTGCAGCTTCTTCTAGTGCTTCGTAGATGACAGAGATACACTCTATGTATGCACAGTGTTGGCTCTTGGACTCAGGTGCGTCCTTTCATGTGATACCTTGCCGAGAGTGGTTTCATTCATACCGTACTGTTTCGGGTTCTGTGTGCTTGGGTGATGACAACTCTCTTGACATTGTGGACATTGGTGATGTTAGGTTGCAGTTTCCTTCTGGCAACAGTTTTGTTATGTAGGATGTACGTCATGTACCTGCTTTGACACACAGTCTCATGTCCGCTGGATAGCTTGATGACGCAGGTTATCATGTATCTTTTGGAGACTCTGTATGGAAGATCACTCGTGGCAGACTTGTGATTGCGAGAGGTGCCAAGGCTGGCAGTCTCTATTCCTTGATTGTATCCGCTTCTTCCCTTGATCATGTTTTGTCTGTGGGTTCTATTCCACATGTATCTGTTTGGCATGCCCGTTGGGGCCATGTCTTTGAAGGGAATGAAAATGCTTTCTGGTTTGCAGTACTTACGGCCTCTTGATTATGCATATTTTGATTCATGTGAGCATTGTCTTTATGGCAGGTAGACTAGGTCTATGCATAAGAAGTCTGGTAGGCCACGCATGAGTGAGCCGTTGGCATTGGTACATTCGGATGTTTGTGGGCCCATGCCTTGTGAGTCTATGGGTGGTGCAAAGTATTTTGTTACTTTCATAGATGATTTTTCATGGAAAGTTTGGGCTTATCCCATTATGCTGAAATCTAATGTCTTGGCTATGTTTCAGAGATGGCTTGCATTGATTGAGAACCGGTTTGGGTATCGGCTAAAATGCCTAAGGACAGATAATGGGGGTGAGTATGTCTCACGTGCTTTTGAGCAGTTATGTGATGAGAGGGGTATTAAGCGTTAGTTGACCGCCCCCTACACCCCCCCTTCCCCCCCAGAATGGTTTGGCTGAGCAGATGAATAGAACCATCTAGGAGCGCATACGCAGTATGCTTAGCCATGCAGGCCTACCACAGAGCTTTTGGGCCGAGGCAGTTAGTACAGATGTGCATGTCATAAACAAATCACTTTCTAGTAGTTTGGATTTTCAGGTTGCAGAGGAGGTATGGACTGGAAAACCTCCCTCTTATGCGTATCTCCGTGTCTTTGGATATGAGGTATTTTGCCATGTGCCCCAGGTACAAGAATGTCAAATGTATTTTCCTTGGTTATAGGGATACAGGCGAGATGGGTTACCGTCTTTGGGATCCGCAGGCGCAGAAAGTCATCCGCAGTTATGATGTAGTCCTTCATGAAAACAAGATGCATAGGCAGCCCGAGAGAGTTGTTGAGATCCGCAGGGTCATATTTCAAGAGGAGCCGAGGGCTCCCACTCAGCCAGTTGGACAGCCTACAGCTGCAGCAGACGCTCATGGTTAGGATGTTGGACACGTAGCTGGGCAGGCAGCAGAGTCTGCCGTGAGACGGTCTACTAGGGACAGACGTCCACCTGATAGATTTCAGCCCTCGATGCATTATGTCTTGGTTACAGATGCAGGAGAGCCTTTCACCTATGATGAGGCTATGCGCAAGGGTGACAGTCACTCCTGGGAGAGAGCTATGCAGTCTGAGATAGACTCCTTGCATAAGAATGAGACTTGGGATTTAGTTTCCTTGCCTGAGGGCAAGAAGGCTTTGCCATGCAAGTGGGTGTACAAGCTGAAAAGTACACTTGGATGCCCCAAGTCGACATACAAGGCTAGACTGGTAGCAAAGGGTTTTAAGTAGGATCATGGTGTGGACTTTGATGAGGTCTTTTCTCCTGTGGTTAAGATGACCACCCTGCACTTAGTCTTGGCTTTGGTTGCTCAGATTGACTTGGATTTATACCAGATGGATGTCAAGATGGCTTTTTTACGTGGGAACTTGCATGATGAGATTTATATGGAGCAGCCTAAGGGCTTTGCAGAACCTGGCAGGGAGCACCTAGTGTGCAAATTGAAGAAAAGCCTTTATGGCTTGAAGCAGGCACCTAGGGAGTGGTATTATAAGTTTGATGCCTTTATGCAGTCACAGGGATCCGTGTCTTTACACGAAGAAAGCCCGTGATCGTTCTTTATTGATTTTGGTACTCTATGTGGATGATATGCTGATAGGAGGGAAAACTCATGATGAGCTAGATGCTCTTAAGGCTCAGCTCAAGAAGAGCTTTGAGATGAAAGATCTCAGACATGCCTCTCACATACTTGGTATGCGTATTAGACGCGATATGCATCAAGGACTCCTCTACTTGTCATAGAGGGAGTACATTCATAAATATGAAGGTATCACAGGCTGATTGTCCGCAGACAGATGAGCAAAGGGCCGAGATGGCCAAGATTCTCTATGCATCCGCAGTGGACAGTCTTATGTATGCCATGATAGCCACTCGTCCAGATATTGCCTTTGCAGTTGGTGGTGGCACGCTATATGGCTACACCTGGCAAGAAGCATTGGGATGCCGTGAGGGGTATCATGATGTACCTGAAGGGCACCGCAGATATGTGCATATGCTATGGCAGTCAGGATATAGGAGTCGTGGGGTACACTGACTCTGATTATGCAGGATATGCAGATAGTAGGAAGTCCACTTCTGGCTATGTCTTCACCTATGCTGGAGGTGCTGTTTCTTGGATGTCCAGGGTGCAGAAATGCACGGCCCTTTCTACTACAGAGGCTGAGTATGTTGCAGCCACTGAGGCTTGCAAGGAGGCCATTTGGTTGGGTCATTTGGTTGCTGACCTTGGTATTGATGCTATCCCTACACTGCATTCGGATTCTATGAGTACTATTCAGTTAGCCAAGAATCCGGTCTTCCAGCGAAGACGAAACACATTGAGGTGAGGTATCACTTCATATCTGGGGTTATTGAGGACAAGTCTGTTGACCTTGTCAAGATCTCGACTGATGAAAATCCTGCAGATCTGCTCACGAAAAGCCTCTCTACAGAGCGCTTTGCCTGTTGGAGTGGAGATAGTTGCAGTAGTCTGCGGTGGTTTTCTAGGAGGAAGAACTTGGGTCTTGGTATGACACTCCTCGTCCACATGGCCCGACCTCTGGCAGTGTGTGCAAAACGTATTTTTCTTAGGAATTTGTTGCCAAAGGGGTCGTGTTTCTTTGGTTCTGTTAGAGGAAGTTGTGTCACCCTTGTTTTGGCTTGCCTTTGCATCTTGCAAGTTTGTGCCACTATTGATTTTGTCTCCCAAAAAAGAGGCAACCAATCGTTGCCCCTTTGAATGGATCTGTGTGGAGGATTTTTTGTGGACTTAATCATGCAGCCTCGCGTAACGCAAGAACTGACACTTAAAAGTCCTAGAAGGTTGGTAATCTAGGCAGTGAGATAATATGCTAGATAAAAAGGAAGTATTTTTCGAGCAACTTGTTTAAGAAAAACATGGCCTAAGATCATCCCCTTTCTTAATGGAAAGCTCATGAAGCTTAAAATCGAGATTGATATGGCAAGTGCGATCTTGAGTTGTATAGCAGTCAATGAGATGACTCCAATTCTCAAATGCGAGGGGAAAATGTTGTAATTTTAGGGTGGAACTCAGGAAGCAATCCTTGCATTATCTCAACATTGGCTGTGGCATTGCGGGTTCTCCATTGACGGATGTGATCAGGGTGAGCTAATTGAGGGTCCAACATAGATTCAATACCAACGACAAGGTTCCAAAGTCCTTGAGATTTAAGCACTTGTTACATGAAGTTTGACCAAGTGGTGAAATTCGACTTGTTAAAATGAGTCTTATCTGTGAAGGCATTTTTGGCTGTTGCAACAGGAGTGGTAGTGATAGGAGATAAAGTTGTGTAAGGGGGTTAGGGTGAATAGGGGGGATAGGGTGGGGGAGCGGAGTACAATGAGGAAGGAATTCTAAAGTGCCCTTCATGCATACGAGAAGTGTGCAAAGTGGCTCCAAAAGTGGGCATGGATGGAATGGGTATGGGCATGGTAACTGCATGAGGAGCCCATGGTGGAGGGATAGGGATAAAGGGAGTAGAGGGTGGAAATCCCTACGTAGGAGTGACCCAAGGGATGTGTGACGACAGTCCATAAGCAGAGGATGGATATCCCTTTGTCTGAAAGATCGTGTGGGGGGGTTGTGAGTGTTTGAGTCTCGAGGATAGTGAGGGGGATGCGCATCACAACCGTCCTAGAGTGGAAGGATGTGGTAAAGTGGGCATATGTGGAAGGTACAGTGTTAAAGAGTGGTATTTTTCCCAACGATGCACCAAGAGGTGGAGTGATTGGAGTGCAGGTAGATGGTGGGATGCTGAATGAGAAGATGCTAGGAGTTGAGATGGAAGATCCAACCCCTAGTATGCTTTGTGGAGAAGTGGAATGTAATTCAAGATTTTGGAATGAAGATGTGAGTTGATCAAAATGTGGAGAAGATAGTGGTGGGATGGGAGGGAGTTGAGAAGTGTGGTTTACTTGCTAAAGTGAAACATATGGTAGAGATATACCTGATGAAGGATATCTACTTTGAGAGCCTCCTCTATTAAAGTAAACAAACTAAAAATCATCCAGATCTTGCACAACAAAGGAAGAAATAGGAGAGGGTTTTGGCTCATACAACTCAAAAAGATTATACAAACCTGACACAAGGCCTGTTGGAGATAAAGAAGATGGATGGTTAGATGTGCTGAATGTCATGGTTTCTTCAAGATCAAAGAGATGGGCAGTCTCATCAATTGCTCTAGACAGAGTAATAGCACTCGTTGGAGGAGTGTAAATTGAATTGTATGTGATGCGCAAGTACTCCTTAAAATCTGCATCTGTAAGATGACCTAAACGAGTAGAAGAAGATGGTAAAGGTGAAAGTGTGTCTACCTCCTCCTCGAGATCATAATGCCTTATGAGAGCCTCCAATGATGGAGAAGCTTGATAGGGTGTCATAGGATCCAAAGAAGAAGGTACTTGAGACATTATGAGTTAGAATCGAGTCCATGTCTGTCTCGCACAAAGACTAGCCTCCATAATCACCGTAGAATACTCTTTAGAAGAGCATCGGCTTTGATACCACGTGAAGGTATGCTAGGGTTTGCACTGAGAAAACATACAATGTGTGACCAAGATTGAAATACAAAGACTCAGACAAAGGCAAGCAAAACTTAAACCCTAAATGCAAAACACAAAAACTCAAAACTCAAACACGAAGACAAACATAGAGAGAAGAAACTTTGAAGTGAATGAATGCTGTAAAGGAATTTAAGAGTGTATAGAATGCCCAAGGGCAGAGCAATGCGGTGTAGGAGAGTGTCATCCACCGAAGACGGATTCCAAGTGTTAAGTGACCATGAGTCAGAGTGCGAAAGTTGAGGAAAACACCAAACGCTAATCATCGGAGGGTAAGATGATTGAGGTGACAGTAGGGAAGGTGCCAGGAGCAAAGGGTGGCAGTAGGAAGCTGCAAACACAGTTGTATGATGGCCGTCAACAGGGAGAAGTTGGTTGCCAATAGGGAGAAGATGATCGCCAACTACCACCTGTGTTGCTAGGAGGCACTCATCTCCTTTTGTAGGTGCCTCTCTTGGCAACAACTTGGGGATGAAAAGGCCAACGCAGATTGCAGGACTAACATCTGATGGATGAAGGAGGGCTGCCACCTGTCGCCTGTGGCTGATGGAGAGTTGAATGCATGAAGGAGGAGGTAGTTTGTGGGCTGGTGATGGTCTATGGACCAAATGTAGCAGAGGAGTGAGAACCTGTATTGAAGGGACGAGACTAAATGGTGGGTAGTCTATCTATTTATAGGTGTTAAAGGATGTCCCAAAAATTAGGGTTCTGGGGGACCACTGAAACTCTCTCAAATGGCACACTGAATTTTAATTTCTCATTAGGTATGTTTTGGGGCTGTTAAAACTGCTAATCAGTTGTAAAGCATGTTTTAGCTCAACAATAACATCCTTTCATGATTTGTTTCTATCATATGCAAATGCACAAAAGGGGGGATCGGCTGTATGTGCAAATAATGCTTCATATGCAATTTAAGGCATTGGATGTATTCCCATTATTGTAGTAGATGGGAAAACTATCATGCTCGAAAAATGTCTTGTATATGCCCTGGCATAAAGAAAAACTTGCTCTTAGTTTCAATCATTGCATGTGCTGGTTTATGGTTACATTCCATATGGATCGATGCAATTTCTATCACTGTACTGATGGGATGCCCTCATTGTCATTGACACATTGTATAATGGCCTCTGTTAGCTTGATCTATATAAGAAGAGAGCATCAGAGGATGCATTACAGGTTGAGGCTACCATTATGGATGACACTAAGTTATGGCATGCTCAATTTGATCATCTTAATTATGGGAGTTTGCTTGGCTTGAGAAGCAAAAATATAGTGCTTGATCTCTCTCCATTGAAAGCACCTAATGTATGCGAGAGTTGTGTACTTGGCAAAATGCATCGTGCTTCGTTTCTCAAAGGTGGATCTATGCATGCTAAACCTAAATTATAGCTTGTGCATAGTGATGTTTGTGGACCCCTGTGTGTCAATGTTGGGTATATGCTTTGAGACACAAATGATAAGTGTTTGCATGCTTTAAAACCTTCTTGGCCTTGGTTGAAAATGTCAATGGATGCAAGCTGATTACACTTCGTACCAGATTGAGGGGGGGGGGGGGGGGAATACATTTCATGAGAGTTAAACTCTTTCTTGGCTGAAAGGGGCATTACACATCAATGTATTATGCCTTACACACCTTCACAAAATGGTGTGGCTGAAAGAAAGAATCACACTTTGATGGAAATGGCACGTTGTATGCTTTCACACAATAAGTTGCCTCCAAATTTTGGTTTGATGCCCTGCATATGTAGCAAGAGGCGTACGCATAACATGTCAGCGGATCAACCTATGGGTCCAAGATAACAACGGTAGATGGGTCTCAACTACTCTTTGCATTACCCATAACAACCATCGCCGGCCATATAACGTGTGGTCTAATAACATTCCCCACAAGCGACCAGGTCCTGTCTCATCATCAATAACAACATCCGGACTAGGACCATAGTTGAAAAAGAGGTCCTCTTCATAAGCAAAATTAGCTAAGGAATCTGCAAACTGATTCCAATAATGTGGAATCAGCTGAAGAGATATGCTCTCAAATTCATCAAATAGGATTATAGCAGTTCGATGATACATACGAAGGAGAGGATTCTGGACTGTATATGCCCCATTGAGTTGATTCAAGATCAACTGGGAATCCTCTTTTATTAACAACTGCCTAATACCACCTTTCTTAGTAATATTCAATCCCATAATCAGGGCTTTATACTGGGCCATGTTGTTAGTAAATCCTACCCTGAGATAAGCAGCTAATTTCATTGTAACTCTACGTCGGGGATCTCGGATAACTACTCCAACACTTCCTTTCCTATTATAATGTATGTGTCCATAATAGGTTTACACAGCTAACCATCAAGAACTCCTCTATTCGTAATTATGATAGTCAAAGTTCAACATATTAGAGGATGAACTGATGGCTCCATCACATCTTCTTCATTAAACTCAACATGGATGCTTGTTAAGATTTGTAAGCAGTGATGACAGAAAACTTTAATTTCCCACACAAAGGTACCGTCTTCTTGCTCAATCACTTTATATCCCTTGCTCCACCAGATAAGCCTCCCCTGATGATATCTTTGCTCGAGATATAGGTGCTCCAAATAAGGGATTAGCCGCCCCATCAACCAATTTAAGCTCTCCTATAGGTCTCCAATCAGCCCTAGCATGGACCTGCAATGCATTTTTCCGCGTTAGCATACTTAGAAATAATAAGGTTTTATCTTATTAAGATTAACCTTATTCTTAAATTCCACTCCTTGTAGATCAGCTAATAGAACTGTGGACTTATTTTTACCTATCCGAACTATCTTGTAAGGGCCATCCCATCGAGGTTCCAGCTTTCCTGGAAATAGCTCCCTACACGCGTCGTAATATAGAACTAACTGCTCTTTCTTAAAGGTATATTTCTTCGCTTTCAGATCATGCAACGGCTTCATCCGACGTTTAGCTACCTCCTGGTGCAACAAACTTTGCAATTTGAGCTCGTATGTGTGTAGTGTATATGCTGAATCGTAGCCCCACTAAAGTGTTGGCTGAATGTATGCCTTATGATGCTTGATTGGCCGAAAACTAGCGGCGTTCCACATTTGTGTCTTTGGTTGTTTGGCATATGCTTTGGTGCTACAACCACGAAGACATAAATTGCAAGACAAGGCTGTCAAATGCATTTTTATTGATTATAGTGCAAAAAGTAACCATGAACAAGATTTTGTTAGTAGAGATGCGGTATTCACTGAACATGTTGATGGGCCTATCGTGAATTGCAAAAACCAGCGAATGTGGGGGTCTATGAATATATTTGACAGTTTGTGCCACTGTTTCAACAAAGTGCACTCGATTTTAGTCAATTTCAGTAACCTATTGAGGCTTTACATCAACAAAATCAGTAGCAAATGCATGCTGAACAATAGCGTGATTTTCAGCCCATTGATCAAAGTATTGTTGATGATGAAGTGGTCGATGAGAAACACTACAAAGAAAAAAAGAACATTGAACAAAGAACTCAATAAGAAAGACATTGGTCAAAGTATTGTTGATGATGAGGTGGCGGATGAGAAACACTACAAAGAAAAAAAGAACGTTGAACAAAGAACTCAATAAGAAAGAGATGATTGGAAAAAAATTTGTTAAATATACATTAGGTTGGAGCATAAAACGACTAAAACCTCATAAATAAGGCACCATAAAAATACCTAGAATTCTTTACTGTGCCCAATCCATTGGGATTGTTCAGAAACCACTTCTCCAGCTCACAAACTTCATTTAGGGCTTCACACTGATAGCCCCAAAAAGGGTTGGTGTCCACATCTTGGTCACTTTTTTAGTGGATGCCCACATAGTGGTGCGCCACCCTAGAGAGCTTATGCCTATAAATAGGCAGTCACTTCATTCATTCTTCACTCCTACCACATCTCTCTCTTCATTCATTCTTCACCACCCCACCACTCTTCAGTCATTTTTCACCCCTCTGCCTTCGCCATTCGACACCCTTCCCTTCTCTCATCAGCCCCTTGCATTGTCCTCACACCCCTTTAGGAGGACATTGCGGTTCGTGGCTCATGGTTGCCCTCACCTTTCCTCCTCTGCTTGAGAAGCCTTGCGTTTAAAGCATCCTCCACCTGGCATCACCATCATTTGCTTGGCGTCAGCACCGTTCTCCTTCAGGCTCCACTTTACCTGCGTTTTTCAATGTGGAGATTTTCTCCTTGCTTGATGTCATCATCTTTAGCTTGGCGTTAGTATCCTAGTCTTTGGTGACAGTGTACATCACTAAGCATTAGTGATTTCATCACTCGTCTATCATAGGGGCTGCTGAGACACGCGTTTTTGCAGCCTAGCTTCTTCTCCATCACTTGGCGTCACTCATTTGTCATAGAGGCTGCTGGGACCTGCGTTTTTGCAGTCTGTGGTTCATCTTCCATCATGTAGTGTCATCATTATCCACTTGACGTTAGCATTTGGGCTGCTCTCCTTGCGTTTGGAAACTCCGACATTCTGGAATTTGTGTTTTGCTACCCAGATCACTCCCTAGCATTAGAGGATTGCGGTTCGCTCCCTTGACATCTGGTGATTATCTTCCACATCTCTGATGACATCAAAGGACTGCGGTTTGCTCCCTCAATAGCTATCCTTCACCTTCTAGTAATTACTTCGATAGCCCACTACTTGAAGGATTGTGTTTCAGTCCCTTCACTGTGCAGAATCATAGTAGCTCTCTATGTCTATCAACAATGCATTTCAAGTAGCACACGTGACCATCTTATCACCAATGCTGAAGCACATAAATGAGCATTGATTCCCTGCCTTCGGCTAGACCACCAAAGTGTCCCCTCTTATGAGAACTCGAACTAGTAGCCAATCCGGCTCTCTGTCAAATAGCTCATCATGAACCTGGATATTTCAAAACCTACCAAACTTAGGTCAATGCATCAGGGAAACCCCTCTCTAGATCCTGTGCACTTGTATAAAAGTATAGATGAGGTCATATACCCCACCTCACCCACCTCTCACACTCGCTCTTTGGCATTGGAGAGATGTGAGGGATGACTTGCATCACTTGTACTAGCAAGTTGGAAGGAAGGCCCTTGTAGCCATCATTGGGACCCTGTGGTTGGAGCCTAAACCTAGACCTGTAGATGATGAAGACTTGTGGAGAGAGTAGAGTTATCACCCTTTATCATTGTTCGCTCCTTCTCCTTCCACAAAGTTGCTAATGTGCTGCAGTCCTCTTGGAGATGTCCCTTCTTTTCATAATAAATCTTCGTTATCTGTATGTCACTCCTCTTGGAAATTGGAACATCTGGAGCACCGAGAGATCCTCAACGAAACCTAGATCTCAACACAGCAAACACAAGCTCGAAAACACTATCACCCAGCCGTGCACATGAATAGAAGATCAAAATGGAGATGCTTAGAACAAAGACACATATTTAGCAGGCATTAAATGCTATTGTTTTGCATGAGAACAAGTCACCTTAGCTTGCAAACACAAACGTAGATGCTGTGAGAGTGTACAATGGAAGAAGGAACATGAACATAGAGAGAAAGGAATAGAGAGAGTCTGCAAGAAAAGAAGAAAGAAATCCGGACTGAATAAGGAAGGAATGCTGGATACACACAAAAGATTGATCAGTCCTTGCATGTAGCTTATAGAGACAGTGAGGGCACTAGATCAAAAGCTGATGATGATGGCAGCATCGGAGATGAAGGAAGATGACAGAGTCGGAGTGTGCACTCGTCAAGGAGGATGTGGGAGAATATGTCTGCCAAGTGGGAGGAGTGCCAAATGTATAGGCACAACCATAAAAAATTGGCTGGCTATAATTTGGGGCCAAAAATATGGTCAACGAGCATTTAATGTTGGTAGAATGCCATAAGTGCTTAGAAAAATCTCCGAAATAGTGGACAATGTTCAGCAGGTGAGCACACTACTATATGCAAAAACTGCTCAAGAAATGCACTGAAAATTCCAACTTGAGGAGAAAATGCATTGAAAGATAATAAATTGAATGCTCTAGAATGAGCTACTTCCTCTATTAAAACAAGTGACAAATAGGTTAGAGCTCCTAAAGTCCTCATTTGACTTAGATTGAGGCTCACATGTAGGAGATAACAAAGCATGACAAACACGATGTCTAACATCTTCTCTTGGATCCTGGATGAGGCGGAAGGCCAAGAAATGGATCCCAGGATGGCAAGAGGAATGCCAATGTTGATGAAGTTCGCCAATGTAGACTACCGATGAAGAAGCTCCTCATGATCCTGGAAGACCCCCCTCTAAAGCACTAGGGGCCAGGAAATCCATAGCCGCATCACCAAGATCGTTCCCCTCTAAAAGGGATGGAGGGAATGAGTGAACCTTTGGAGGAGAGGGTGGAGGGATGGAAACGAACTTGTGGAATAGATGGTGCACAAGTGGGAACGGGTGTGGCAATAGACAACTGCCTCGAAGGACCCTATGTAAGAGAAGGGGGAATGGAGCAGAAATTAAGGTGTTGACAATTATCTTGGGATGCATGCTCAGAATTGAAGGCCTAAGGCTTGAATTTTAGCAGTTGAAATGGAAGAATTTCAAGGAGATTCAAGAAGCCAGCTAGGCTACATTTGTCTCGAAAGGAGCAGGGTGAAGGCCAATTCCCCAAGCAAACCAATGGTTTGAAAGCTTGTTGGTCTTTAATGATAGCAAGTAGCTCTTGGATTAGTGGAGGAGATCGGTGAATCTCAGTTGTACTCTATCCATTTGCAATAAAAGGTAAAGAAATATCGAAAGGGGGTGCGAGTTTGGGGCTAACAGAAGGTCTAAATAAAGTCAAGGTTGGGAAGAGAGATCTACTAGTGTTGAAGGACAAACTTTGGTGCTGGGTCAAGATGTCTTGGGCTGGTCTGACTGCTTCCTTATTATGACAGCGATGTGATTATGCTACTTGGCTAGTCTGATGGGTCACTGCTTCCAAAGTATCATAGGCATGCACACTTTGTACCATGGTGCTGGTCCTATGCAGTACCTCATTGTGCTATATGACCACTTTTTCCTGCTTCTCAGGTTCGTGGCACCTGAATCATGATTCTTGATTCTTGAACCACGATGCTGCTTGTGTGCAGTACCTCATCATGCCATATCATCACTTTTGCCTGCAGTTCACATTCCTGGTATCCTGATCTTGAGCCTTGAATTTTAAGTATGATTCCATCACTTTGTCCAGTGTCTGTAATATGGATGTATACATGTGGCATTTGTAGTTTAATGAAACCAGGATAATAAGAAAGCACATGGTAAGGGCAGCTAAACAATGCTTTTGAGATTTAATTGCATATGGCTTGGTAAACTAATCAAATATATGCAATGTAGAAGGGCACCCCCATTCCCAGTGTATTGTTTTAACATCTGTTCTTAGACTAATTTTAAAATGAGGCAAGCCATCTTTCACAAAGTTAGGTCTTGGAACAAATGTGATAAATTGTTTACTTTTGCATAAGCTATACTTTGTTTTGTGCTGATGTAGTTTGTTTCTGTGACATGGTTTCAAGCTGACTATTGTTTTATCAATGATATCTTCAAAACAGGGCATATTGGAGCTAAAGAAGCGAATGGAACAGGTGCAACTGGAAATGGCCAAGCTTCGTGCCAGACGCTCAGAAGCCACACCAGAATCTCAAAATAGTGTCCCAGGCAGTGTATCTGGTAACGGAACATCTATCTTATCTCAAAATCCAGGAAGAAGTTAACCGAACTATGCAGCCTTGATTTTCTGTTGTGTCTTTTTTATCCTGTTGGGGCTTGCTAGATTTTTCCATGTCAAAAGCCTAGCCTAAATTTTATCTAGTGTATTTGAAGCTGTCTTGTGGCGAGCATATGGTGACATTTGGTGGTGACATTTGGTATCTCATTTATTGTGGTTTTCACAATGTAGCTTACATGTAACCATTGGAGAGCATGTGTTCTTGAGCCCTTGCTTCTTGCTCCAAACAAGAGAGTATCTTAGGCCTTAGAAGTAAATTCGGAAGCAGTGCAGAGCATTACATTTCAGCCACTAGAATGGTTTTCTGAGTCTCCAACTTTGGATATGACATGTGAAGTGGTTCAAGGCATTTCATTTTGGCTGCTAGAATGATTTTTGAGCCTCCAACTTTACATATGACAACTGGAGCAGTTTGTTGGCAGTTCTTTGAAGTACCTTTATTGAAAGAGAAGTTTAGTTTTGTGGTATCTTGACCAACAATTCTAGCTCATTGAAAGGTTACTGCAAGGATTTTTCTGGAACTGCACTCCGATGATTTCTTGTCTAGCCATGCAATGGTTGTCATGTACCTTTAGATCCTCAGTCGAGGTTGAAAGTCTTGCACCAAGACATACTAGGTGACAGCATTATCTGTAGCCTCCTTCTCAGATGCATTATCAGAATTGGCTGCAAGTGAAACAGAGATTATTCTGGGGAGCAATGACTGACACTTCCCTGATCCACCCTAAGTTGTTCACGCTTGTAAAATGAGTCAATCTAGAAATGTCAGATATGGCAGCTTACCATTGTGGTGACTACATTTCAGCCCTTTGCAGCCAGCCATTCTTCTAACTGCCTTAGTGTCCCTGCTGCCAATGCACATTGCACCCTGTTCTGGGGTGACCTTGTGTTCAGGTTCTTCATCCTTCAGGCAGCTTTGTCTGTTGCCTTCATCTTCATTCTTTACGTTGAGCATTCATTTTCCTTTTAATCTTGCTATTCAGTGCACTTCGACGTGTTATAATTATGAGATTGTATCTTGATTGCTTATCTTGCTTATTCTATGTTGCCATAGCTGTGCATTTCATCCCCTAAGTCCAAGCTTGTGCAATTTCGTAGCAGGCTTTTGTCTCAAGTGACTCGCTGATTGTTGGAAAACCTGCTCTTCCTCTGTTGATGAGGCTTCTGCTTGCTGCATTTCACTGCTGCCACACGTGTTTAGGGTTGAAGCAGTCCAGACACGTTTGCATTTTTAGTAGGCAAGGTCATTTTCAGCATTACCTACCTTTTGGAGTAGTTTTTAGCTATCCAGATTGGGATCATTCTCCATGTGTGTAATATTTCCATGCAATTAAAAGTTAGTTGGTTAGTTCGCAAGTTAGTTAGTCAATTAATAAGTTAGTAAGGTTACTAACTAAAAATTAACTAAGGTAAAAACTAACTAACATTAATAACTAATAATTTTTATTTAATTAAAAATATTTTATTTAAAAAAATCAAAAGTCGTAAATCTGATATTTTTCTCGGATTGACAAGGACCTTAGCCACCCTTCACCGAAGTTACAACGTGAAGGAGACTTATGAGCTATATTAATCACTAGATATTTTTCTCGGATTGACAAGGACCTTAGCCACCCTTCACGGAAGTTACAACGTGAAGGAGACTTATGAGCTATATTAATCACTAGTATTAATTTGTATAGTTTAGATGGCCCAAAAATAATAGATTTTGGGTAAAACTAGTATATTTTAGATATTATCCTAAAAAGATATAGAGATTTTTAGAATTAGATGTTATTTAAAAGAAAAGACAAGTGATGTGAGATTTTATAAAAAAAAAAAAAAGAGGGATTTGTAAAATCGTGCACGCCACGATCGCAGTCTACAGACAGAAAACAACACTTCAAATAGAGAAAAGGAGGAGTAAACTGAGAGCTTTCTAAGCAAGTGTCTTGGATTTTTACCCCCCTTTTGGAGCCAATGGAACCATCAGATTTATGATCTGAGCATGAGATCATTGATTTTTTCAAGATCCCTCTCCACAAAGAGCTCATTTTCTCAGCCACAAGTCTCTTCTCTAATTCACTATAAATATGAGGCATGGGGAGGCACAAGGGGACATAAGGAGACCTCGAGAGGCTGCGAGAGAGAGGTAGAGAGAATGATACCCTCCAAGAGAGAGAGAGAGAGAGAGAGAGAGAGAGAGAGAGAGAGAGAGAAGAGTTACCTCGAGAGGTTGCACAATTCCCTCTATTCCGATCCTCGACTTAGTCATCTTCTTTTACACTCTCCTATCTCGAATCTATTCCGTCTTCTTTATCTCTTGAATCTACTTGCGGACGATGGCCTCCAAGGGAAGAATGTTGCATTCGCATGGCAATTTCACAACTAGAAACGAATCTTCGGACAAAGGTATCACGGTCAATCCAATTGCGGTTCCGGTTGTAAGTGATGTATTTTCAAATTGATAGATGCTTGTTTTGATTCTCATATGAGATACATTAGGCCCCATACTATGATGCAGGAGTATAGGTCATTGGAAGGGATAAATGTTATCTCACGTATTCAAAAGATCGAGCTTGCAAAGTCTATGTATTAAGGAAAGTTAATTGCATCTAGTTGCATATGACTTATTCGTTGATAGAACAATTACAAGGAAGAATTGGTTAGGGGTTATGGATGGCATAATCATGACATTAAAAATTGTGCATACAAGAGTTAAGTAAATTTTATATAGAATCGCTCTTCGATCCCAAGGGAAAGAGTAGATATGCGATGGAAATATTATCACGACTATTCTTGCATTGTTTGGGAAGAATACAATTGGTTTTTTTGTTGGTTGATTGAAAAACATCCTAAATGCTTTTACATTTAACTGGTCGTTAGTTTGCTATTTGGATGATTGTTTCAAGTGCTTGTGATTTATGCTAAATGCATGGCAAGGGTCTGTGATGACAAGTTGCCATGGGGATAAATGAATTTTTCCTAGAAATATATATTAGGGTTGAATGCCTTGTTGTGCTGGATTCTTAAAGGATTTAATTAAGGAATGATATATTGCACGGGTGGATCACCTTCATGATCGCACTGCGGATTAACCCGAGAGGGCATTGCTCGATTCATGGACCGAAGGTTGAGTGGTGAAAAGGCCAACCACGGGAATGATGTTTCGCTCCTAGACAGCTTGCGGGTCAGGTGGAGCTCTGGACACCCCTTGCTAGGTCTAGAATTGAGTTGAAGACCTCCGTGGCCCCCAACGTTTGGGCATGTTGGGAGATCCTATTCTAGATAAAGGATTGAATTTGTGGTGCCATGTGATTTGGACCAGTTACTTTTGCAAGGCAGAAGGGATACTTCTGTTGGACAGAAGGGATACATAATTTTCTCCTATATGGGCGGGAGACAAAGATTAACTTGATAATAAGTTAAAGGAACTTGTTTGAACTTGTTTGTCAATAGATTGCTTTCTTTGTTTTCGTGTCTGTGCTATAAGTTATGCGAACGAACCATGTTCCCTAAAAGGCTTAATCAATGAAGCTGACTTTAAGTGTCACACATAAATGTGGTAGGACCTAATTAGAAAACTAAAGCTATTGAGGGAAGCGGGTGGGTGGAACCCCCGACGGGTCCGTCCTACGGAAGGGTAGTCCCAGAGAACAGGGAGGCTTCTGACAAGGTTTACCGTCTTCGACCTTAGAAATTGTTAGGATAGAATCCCGATTCATGTCGTTTTAGGGGACCGGAATGGGATTATGCCCTATGGGCAGAGAGGTCGAGCAGCGCATTCCTCTCATTTCCCATTCTCTTTAAACCAAGTGCGACATGGGTCTGCTTCGGCTTGGGTATCTCTGTGTAAAGTAGGATATCCAGGATTCGAGGTTAGAATGTTGTTAGGAGACCTTGGCCACTAGGAGCCCAAATTTCAGGTCGATCCTAGTGAGTTCGGCTGTGAACGTTCCGTTGCGAGGCGGATTCGAGAAACCCTAGGTGATAAAACCTGGAACATTCCATGGGAGTGCCGGGCAGCGATGGTTAGATTCGTTTCTCAATAGATTGCTAAAAGCGTGCTTGGACAACCGATGGACATGCACCTTACAATGTGGCAATTGTAGGAAGCTGCATTTTCAGTCAAAAGCATACAACCACTTTGCCATTGTGGGGAGAGAGAAAATATGGTACGAAATGTACTTTAAGTTTGTTAAGGGCAGTACGATAAAAACACGTTACTCTCATAAACGCTACTTTACACCCAAATTTTTTGATAAAAAAAGGCGGAGACGTTTAAATCTTAAACAATTCTTGTGAGAGAATAATATTAGTATAAGAAGGGTTTACTTATCCCAAAGTGCAGATTGGTTCAGAAAAGAAGTATCCACTAAGTTGGTACCTCATGATACTGATACATATGATATGGTCATTGGTACTATAGTACAATATAGTATGAACCCTTTTGTACATGGTACTAGTGCAACTACAGTCCATTTTAATAGACTGCTTGATGTTGGTGGTGGTCAAATAGGTCACACAAGATGCACATGTTTTCCAAGAACTCCTAAACATGAAGATGCCTTTGTCTATGGTTGATTTTCAAGAGACCATAGTTCTTGTCATTCATGCTTGACTGGGGGAGTGCTATTGCAACAATAGATCTCCATAGTGGATTCCCTACTCTTTTAGTGCTAGTAGGGAAGTCCTCTTTTAAGATAGTGGAGACCTCTTCTTGAGTGGTGGGTGTTGAGTTACGTTTTCAAGGTTCTAGTCTAGATAGACATGAGCTTCCAACTTTCCTTTTTTATCTAGGTGGCCTTACCATGTGGATTCAAAAGCAGCGAGAATGTGTTAGGATGCACTTTTCAAGTTTGTCGTAGACTTTTCTTATCAGCAACTTTCCTCCTTAGCTTCCTCTTCTTCTCCATTCCTCTCTCCTTGAGTTTACATGGTGCGCACCAAGGAAGTTGCTCATCGGTTCCTTGCCACGATCATGTGCATGGTACCTCTTGGGGCATTAGGTGCAACATCGTTTGGACCGGTCAAAAGAAAAGAAGATGGCGACTAGGTATGTGGGCCTATGAGAAATCAAAAGAATTGAATGTGGCTATGAGCTCTTGGTACAAAGGGCATCATTTTAAAAGGTGGTTCAAGAGATCTTATAGGACTTGTGGCTCACGAGCATGGAGAGGTTTTAAGACGGAGTGAATGATGGCCCATTGCCATGGAAGTGGATTGTTGCAGTCATGGAGGCCTTGCAAATAGTGACAGAGGGGTATCCCATTGACATCTTTAATGACACACAACTAGTTGCCATTCATGCAAAGCGGGTCATTGTGACTGACAAGGATGTGAACTTTATTATTCGCGTTCATTTGGGCAATAGACCTCACTCTTAGGATTCTTGCATACGTAAGGTTTTGCCATGTATGGCCATGTATTGTAAAAAACTTAGTGAGAGGATGATGTGGTAGGCATGCATTGAAGTTAGGCCAACAGTTTTGAATCCTACATTTAGGTCAAAATAGGCCACAAGGACCATGCTTAACCTATCACAATTTTATCCAGTATTTATAGATGATTCATTTGAGACTATGCTAAGTTAGTTGCACCTATGATTGACTAACTTATAAGAAAAAGAAAAGATTTTATATGGGATCAAGACCAAACAAAAGGCTCTAAAAAACTCGAGTAGCTATTGCCACAACTCTAATTATGAATACAATGGTTGCTAGTTAATTGTTTATGGTTGGAACTTACGTATCTTTATAATAGGTGCGGTCTTGTTGTAAGAGGATCGACAAACAGCTGAACGCAAGAAACTTAACAATGCCTATGTATGAGAGATTTCTGTTAGAGTGCAGCATTGTGGAAGAGGATGCATGGGCTGAGATGGAGTGGCGCACACACACACACACACACACACACAGGCAGAGAGACAGAGAGCTCTAAAATTGATGTGAAGGACAATGTCATATACATCAAAGTTTGTACATTCCACTTCAAGGTGCCAAAAGGCACAACCAAAATTGGAAAAAAGGAAAGAGAAGTAAACCCTAAAATCATTCTATCATTATAAGATGAAAATTCAATACATTAAGTAGTCCACCTAGATGGTAAACCCTAAAATCATTTGATCATTTTTAGGATGAGAATACAACACATCAAATAGTCCACCTAGATATTCCTAGATGATCACTTCTTTTGTGCTTTGTGTGTTTGGAACTCCACAATGAAGGCTCTAGCTTATTTGTAGACTGCCCATTTTCTTTATTTTCATGCTTCTTGCACTTTAGCTAGTCATTGTTTCTTGTGGGTTGGAGATATGGGACCCTATGGCTCTTGGGACATTGACCGTGACTTGGTGTGCCTACACTCCTAGGCTTGTGGTTAATGCCATGCATCTCACAAACTTTTTTGAACTCATTAGAAACATACTTGGCCCCATTATCTGTTCTTATAGCTTTTAACTTAAGCCCTTTCTGTGTGGCAACAAAAGCATGAAACCTTTTAAAAGCATCCAACACTTCCATTTTGCTCTTGAATACACACACCCATGACTTTCTACTGAAATCATCAATAAAAGTGACAAAGTACTGTGCACCCCCATGTGAATTAACAGGCATAGTGCACACATCAAAGTATACTAAGTCGAGCATTGGACTTCTTAACGACACCAGAGTAATAAGGAGACTTCACATGTTGTTCATATATGCAATTATTACAAAAGTTGAGACCAAAGTCTTTTACATCAAATCTCCCTAAAGAGGAGAGAACCTGAAGGCCTTTCTAGCTCATATAGCCAAGTCTTTTGTGCCAAAGTTTCATCTGTGAATGAACTTCAGTCATAGCCAAAAACTTGCCAGGTAATGCTTTACACTGCAAATAATACAAAGTCTCCTTTTTGTTACCTTTAACGATCAACATAGAGTCTTTGTGGACCTCCAAGATCCACCACCAAAGGCAGTAAAATATCCTCTTGCATCAAGCTGCCCAATTGACAATAAACTTTTTCTTTATGCTAGGTATATATCTGACATCTTGCAAAATCAGCTCTTGGCTATTTTCAAGGGCCAAGTGAATGGTACCTACATCCTCTATTTCATATGCATAATTGTTGTCCAAGTAAACCTTGCATAGGCAACCTACAATGTATTCAAAAAATGACTCCAAAGAGGGAGTAACATGAAAAGAGGCACCGCTGTCCACTATCCATGTTTGGGACAGCCCATCATGAGCTGAAAGTAAGGCATCAATTACCTCTTTTTTAGTGATGTGCATATCACCTGGTGTTACCATAAGATTTATATCATTACATGAGGCTGTAACAAGTATCTCTCTAGTGTTAGAGAGCTCTTCAATGACTACACTAGATGCAACAGTTGCCTTTGCAACTTCTTTTGAGGGAGAGTTATCATCATCTTTCTTATCATCCTTCGTTTTTTTTTCCTTGTTGTTTCTTTCTTTCTTGCTCTTTTTTGTAATACTGACAATTGGGCTTTTTATGCCCTTTACGTTCACATTAATAGCAAGTAATATCTTGCTTTTGTTTTTGCTTTTGCTCTTGCTTTTGTTTTTGCTTTTGCTCTTGCTTTTGTTTTTATTTCTTGAATTATCCCTCTTTTCCAACCTACCTCTAAGATAATAGGTTGAACCACTACTTTCTCCACTGAACTTTCTTCTAATCTCCTCATTGAGAATAGAGCCCCTAACACTATCAAAGGTTAAAGTAGGGTTGTTGCTTAGTGAAACAACCAAAAGCTCCTAGCTACCAAGGAGAGTCATCAACAAGAAAATAGCCTTTAGTTTATCATTGAGGGGCTACAAACCAGAGTCCTGCAACTGATTCAAAATCCTTGTGAAAGCACTCAAATGCTCTGATGTTGTCTTAGACTCATCCAACTCCATGTTTACAAGCTTGCGCATGAGATGCACTTGATTTACTGGAGTTGTATTTTCACAAGTGTCCATCAACATTTTCCATATGGTATAAGCTGTATCAAGACGCTTAATGTCTGTAAGTACATCATTAGTTACAACCATTTTAATGTATGCAATGGCCTTCTTGTTGAGTCTAGCCCAATCCTCATCTGTCATAGTTGCAAGTTTGATTTCCAAGAGAGCATCATCGCAATCCTTCAAAAACAAAATGCCTTGCATCGTGTCCTTCTATAAGTCAAAGCCAATGCCATCAAATTTCTTGATTTCAAGAAGGGATTTAGTGTCACTGTTGCTAGAAGCATTAGTGGCCATTATTCAGCAAAGTGCCAAGTACCAATGCTGTATTTTATGATAGTCAATATTGGACTGAATACTCAGCTAATTTCAGCCCAAAATTTCAGGAGATAAAGAGCAAGATTTGCTCCAAGTTCATGTATAGTAGTAGAAGGAATGACTTTCAACAATATAACTAAGATTTCAGTATATAATCCATGCATGCACCATTGCAAAGTGACTCCCACTTCAGCAATATCACCAAAAATACATTTGCAACAATCCTGGATCTGCTGGTGATCACTAAAAATGCTGCAACATGAATATTCAGCAATATATCAACTCAATGGGAGTTGTCAAACATGTGTACTGCATACATATGTGCCCGAAAGCACTTCTGATACACAAAAAACATTAGAATTCTCTACATTTTCTTCAAAATCTCCCAAGTGAGAGATAATAAACTCGAATTTCATTATGTACAGCACCAAGATTGCTTCAGCAAAGTCCCCAATGTCCATTTTGGACATCAATTTTGCTAAAATTCTCAAAGTTTAGAAAAAGCCCCAAAATTTTACTGATCAATCTGCCCCAATTGCATTAATATGTGTTCTTGAGAGCATAGCAATTTTGCCAAAATTCTCAAAGCTCAGAAAAAGGCCCAAAATTTTATTGATCAATCTTCCCCAATTGCATTAATATGTGTTCTTGAGAGCATAGAATAGGCAAATTTAGTAAAATTTTGCAAAAGCCCCAAATTTCTTGGGTCCAAAAGTGCACCAATCTCAGTAAATTCGGCTCAGCTGAGCAAAATTTCACTGATACATGAAAAGCCCCAAAATTTTGAAGGCCATTGTGTACAATTTCTGCAATATCTGGGTCCACTGTCATTATTATGTATGACCAGCATCATATTTGGGAAAACCCCCAAATTTTCGGGCATAAAAATGCACTAAGTTGAGGACTGTGCTTGCATGCGTGAACCACGGCTTATAAAAATGAGCCATGTCACAAAAAAGAACTTTCACGTGCTGTCGCCTAGTCTCGCGATGCTGCTGTCTGCCTTCGCCCCACGCCGTGTGATGCTGATGTCGCATCACACATGGACTGCCTCGTCGCCTGCCAACCTGCTACGCTTGTTCCATGCTGACCGTCGGTCACGACTGCTTGTTCCATGCTGACCGTTGGTCTGAACAATAGTCACGACTGCTGCCACTCTGGTCACACTTGCTGGAATCGTGATGAATAGCCAGCCAATGACCTGCACCTAATTAGTTTGACCAAAACAACAGCTGGCCTGCTCTCAGTGACTGAGAGAAAAGGTGAACGGCTTCTTCTCGTATGCAGAGCTGACTTGCACTCTTGGGAAGCGCACACACTGTTGCTGTAGCTCTGATACCAGTTTGTTGAGGCAAGAGTGCAATGGAGTGCGAGACAGGAATGGAGTAGGAGCAAAGCTGAGAGTGTGAGTGAGAGAATTTCAAGATAAGTGTACCCGTTAGTGTTTTGGTACACAAAGAATAAAATGTATTTATATGTTAGGGTACAGATAAGGGTGTGTTCACACCCATAAGTTTATACACAGGGAGATTAATGGGACTTTACACCCAACAACCTTTCCTTCACATCATAGCATTCTACATATCTAGCATGCAATGGAAGCCCTAGGTAAGATAGAGCCCTGCAAGAAACCCTAGTTTGAGGATTGTGTGTGATTGTGCAATAAACCCTTCAGTTGTCAACCCTCCACATAAGGGACATGCACTGACATTTAGCAGGGCCCTAGGGGAGAGCTAGATCAGCAACCCGAAGCAGACTTTCTCTTGTGGAGTACATGTCAATACTAACATTTATAGCCAGGAAAAAAAGTGGAACTGAATATATTGTTGTCTTATTGTGTGTATGGAATGTCTGGCTAGATACAGCAACATAAGGGAGCATTCATGCTTCTATATCTATAGAGTATGTCCTTCTTGCAAATGCATCTTAGATCACTTCAAGTGCCCTCATAATTGTGACAAATATCATTCTTCTTCCAAGCCAATTTAATGCTCTAGTAGTTTTTGAGTATGGTTCAGCTAACCTCAGCCTAATTTTGCACAGAAAAAAAAAGGTCTGCCATGCCCATGTATATTATCATGTAACTACCCTTCCCAGTTCTAATGTCCGTTGGTTTGCTAGCTGTCTAAGGTTATAACCTTAACTCATTGCACAGCACGCCATTGCAACAAGAGTGCTGTCATATATCATACAAATAGTTGTTTATCATGATGCACATCTAAATCACCTAAGGTGGGGCTTGTGCAGGTAAACAGCAAGCACAAGCAATTGATGATGAGAGACAGGAACGGATTGTGTTTGTTACAAATGTAAGTGTGATTGTGATGGTTCTTTGGATTCATGTCAAGTCTCTTATCTTTATACCTTCAACCCATATCCCATGATTAGTACTTAATCATGGTGTGCATTCATGTCCACGATCTGACAGAAGGTTAATGGTTTGGTGTTTTGGTTGAATATATAGATTCATTTTGCTGCCACAAAAGATTCTGTGATGGCTCATTTTGCAAGGTGTGGCGATGTACAACGGGTTGTTATGCTGACTGATGGGGCTACAGGACAACCAAAAGGGTATGCTTTGTTAGCTTTCATGCTCAAGTATTGACTTGAAGACAAAAGGTTATCATAACGCTACTACAAATTCATACATTCCGCAGATCTGCATTTGTGGAATTCACTACAAATGATGGTGCAAACAAGGCTTTGGCACTTAGTGGGTCTTCCTTCTATTCCAGAATATTGAAGGTGAGTGCGCTTATCTTTCTTGGCCACCCAAACTAATCTTATGAAACAGGCAATTTTGATGTTTCCCCATCTATTCTAAGCTCGTGGTTCATGCACGGGCTTTGGTTCAACTTACTCAATCTCTCATATGCCCCTACAGGTGATGAGGAAAGAAGTTGGTCAGGAGATACAGGAGGTGCCTGTACCTGTCCGTCCAGTTGTGACACAGCAGTCTATGGCTCCCCCCTTGCGAGTAAACATGAGAAGTAAGTGGTTCCGTGGGTCGCCACATCCCCTGCTCAAATCTCCAAGCATCCCAAGGTCCACTGCAAATCCCACAAGTTTACAGTGGAAGCGTGAACGTTCTGGAGGAAATGGGAATTCTACACCAGTGAACAGGAATGGTACAACAGTCCACTTTGGACGTTCTCTTTCATATATCAGATGTCCAATGAACCCTGCAAAGAATGCGGAAACTGCAGAAGAACACAAGTCTGTGTCTAATCAAGGGAGTAGCCATGCAGATTCTGGCACCAGCAAAAACCAGTGCTCCTCACAAGAAAATATAAAAGCCAATGCTGGGTAACAGAATATCGGGCAAACATTAGACACTTGAGTTGGACAGGAGTGGCAACAGCTTGTAGAAGTGTTATTGAGATACCTCTCAGCTGTACACATTTAATACGAGGCATGCTTTGCAGCAAGTCTAATTTTGCTGTGAGCTGGAGAAGGGTGGCAACAGCTTGTAGAAGTGTTACTGAGTTACATCTCAGCTGTACACAATGTGAGGCACGCTTTACAGTGAGTCTAGTTTTGTGAATAATGACACCCAGACTATTGTACATTTGCAAATATAAAAGTAGCCCATTGTTCAGGACTGTTCACTGGTCTATCTATGCAAGGAATACTTTGACATCTCATTAGTGCACTGGTCTTACTGATTCTATCCTATCTTGCAGTGTCATGTTTATTGCTCCAATGATGCATTGACATCACTCTCCCTAAACTGGTATATGTTATGATTCTTTTTGCTGATGCTACTACTTTCTGTTTATTCCAATTAACATTAACTGTATGTGATAACTCAACCCTAATGATGCCAGGAGCGAAAAATTTCTTATGTAAGTAACTGGTAACTTGTTAATATTGGTAACTGCTTTTGTTATGGAATGCTTGTCTCATCTATTCCAAACAGACATCAACTGCAGATGATAAACTGCCCCATGCTGTTCTTATGGTCTTGTAACATTAGGAATTACTTTTTTTTTTCTTTGGGGTGCCGGGTGAGGGGGTGGGTTGGGGGCGGTTGTGGGTTGGGGTTATCATAATTTAGTAAAGAGGTCACTTATTGATGTGCTAGTTCCAATCTGTGTGATCACTAACATCCAAAGGGGTACAGGTCTTTGAGAGAGAGAGAGAGAGAGAGAGAGAGAGAGAGGTATTATCTTTTACGAAAAAAAGAAAAAGAAGAGAGAGGTATTAATTAACATCCTTTTTGATGCCTGAAAGGCATATAGGACAAAGGGACACAAATCAAAGTTCTTAGTTACAATCGACTTCAGGGAGCCATTCGCACAAAAAGAAACCCACACCAAGGTAGTTCTAGTCTATGCCTTTTACTAGTCCATGTGTTGTGTGGGTCTTTGGTCAACTGTTTTTTTATCTAAGCCGTCCACTCCAAAACATGGGATTGAAAATGCATGTTATGTTGGTATAGTTTTGCGGATGTTATTTTGAAATATTGGTGTGGCTTCTTGTTTATCGTGGCTTGTTTTTGCTTGCTAAGCCTCCTAGTTGGATATACTGTATTTCCCTTCCTAATAATTGCATGCCAGTGATGTAAATAGCAATGTGTGATGTTCCTTTGGGATTCAAACTTGCTGAGTGCTCAACAAGTTCAAGCAGACTATGGATAAGCATGCACCATTGAGGTGGAAAGGCACCACTAGTAGTCTTATCTATTGTCTTTGCTTTAGTTTGATGTGTTTCTTGATTTGACGAGTCTTTCCACATTATGAATTATCTATGACCTTGTCAATAGGGCCTCTTGAAGCTTGCAAATTTCTAAACAAAAATGGACATCCAAATCATATATAATGATTTGTATTTGAAATGCCCTATGATGTGATGCAAGGTACATCTTAATTAATGGATGGATGCTAGGTAAGTGAAAAGAGATTGCTTTGTAATTATGCTATAAAATCCTTTTTCTTAAACTTTTCCTAGTATGTGATTTTTGTAAACATTGGCCTACATAGATGGTTATTCTATTAATAATGGCCTCTTCTTTAGGCCCATCCATGATGTATAAATGTTGTGAAATCATCTATGCTTGCATGCACTATGCTTTTGATTTTTCTATAGCAAATATTAATTGAGTGTGCAAATGGGCCCTTGCTTCAGCTCATCCATGATGTATAAACGTTGCATAATTGCTTATGCTTGCATGCGTTACACTTCTAATGTTTAATAAAAAGTAATAATTGAATTGCAAATGGAAACAAAATGGCCCTTCCTATTAGCCTATCAATTGGATATATGTAGTGCATAATTGGTCCTATTGACCCTTGACATGATAATACCGACATATTAATGTATGTTAGCATTCTAATAACCCACCTCATATTGAGCATCCTACACATGAATGCCCCTTCATGGCATAACACATACTACATGAACCCATGAGGTAAAACCAAAACATGCTACACTCGCACATTGTTGCATGATGGTTTAACTTCTCATTGCAACCTAAAAAAGTTTCACATGTAATGGATCCTAACCTTTTTTGTATTATGCTGATGCATATAAACACAACCATGATCAAAGTCATTGTCAGAAGGCTGCACATACATATTGTGGATGCCTTGTAATCCTATGCAACCCACAAAAAAACTAGCCAACGACACTACTTGTGCATAGGCTACATTTTTCACTAATCTAGGGATAGTTGAAATGCCCTTTATTAAAAAAGAGAGTTGGAAAATACCCTACCCTAACCCCACCTTGCACCTTATATATAATGTGATGTGCCATTCCTTTTATTTCTTGTAAGTATCCTAAAGAGCAGTAGAAAACTTCTAGAATAGGGTAACATGCAGAAAGTAAGTTGCTTATTTTAGAAGATCTCATGCAAAAAGGACTTCCAAAATCATGTGGCACACGATCATAGTTTATAGGTAGTAAACAACATGGATGCACCAAAAGGACTCGTACAACTGAGACCATCCCCTTATATAAAACAAGAATTAGGGTTAGGTTTAGGTCAACACTCTCAAGTCTCTCTCCCACTTTAAGGATAGGGTTTGCACCCTTTTTGCATTTAGGGTTTTGACAACTATGAATTAGGATTTACACCCCCTTTTTGGGCATTCTACCCACTTAATGGGCTCTAGGTCAATTAATCCTTATTGCATGCTTAAAACTTAGCCTAAATAGAAGCTAGAGATAGTACTAAGACAATACATGTACGCAACCCACACAACACTTGTAGGTGTGACAAATACAACTATGGGTGATAAATACAATGTGCATGGGCCACATCCTTACTCCAAAACACATACAAATACCCTCCAAGTCATTCTAGTATAACCTCCAATATAAGGGCATGACACCCTTGTTAGAGCCCTCATCATTGCAAAACAAACTTGATATGAGCAATTATAGCAAGAAGTCAAAAGACACCTCCATCCAAGCTAGTCTACTCACATGCTTCAAAGAGAAAAATCAAACTTCCCAAGTTAAGGCTATGTGATTGTCATAGAACTTGACTCAAAGACTTAGCTTGTTATATAGTCTTCTTACCTAAGGGTTAGGTTGATTGAAAATGTAGAGGTTGTTGCAAATGCTCTCATTAATGAAGGGTCTAACTTCAATAATTACTATGCTACTTTTGGATCCAAGTTGAAAAACAACAATTAGTGTTTACAAACATGAAGTTCAATATTTATGGTGGCGTGCTATACTTAGTCAAAAAATGCAAAATAATACTGAATGTGGAGATTGAAAGCACCCCTCAGTATTTCATTCTAGCAAATCAAGAGGGTGAGGGAAAAGAGATCCTTTTTAGATGTCTATTCTAAGTATCAAAAGTCAAATCCAATGTTGACTATGTCAATAATCACATTCGCTTGAGTTTTCCAATAGCATATTGGGGGTAGAAGCCAATGGCCAATAGTCGGTCGGGCACCCCTTGTATGCATACACACTATATAGTTATATAGAAGCGAAGATAATAAAGAATAAGTATACAATTCATTTTGTACTCACAAAACTCTCTTGTTGCATACACAAGAATGAGCTCTTTCTTTAACTTTTGGCTTTTATACATTTAGGGCTATGGTTTGCACCAAAAGTTGGGTATCCTACCTGCTTTTTAGGCCTTTGATTGTCCTCTTTGATTTTTGCATACATCTTAGGTTAGTTAAAGCAAATCTAATCCAAAGTGAATAGAAGTTTCATACCCACAACCTCACATCTATTGTGGGTCTTCCTATCTAACTTTGGGGGAGATTACAATTTGTTGTGATATTACAAAATTAATGATGAAACCATAAGAAATAATTGGAATACATTATTTTTCCATATTGCATATGTTACATGACCCAAAAAAAAAAACATTTTTGACGTAATTTTGATACTTTGATTTGCATGCTTCTACTTTGACTTGACTTTTACACCCTTTTTCCTTTGAGGCTAACATTATCCCCTCCTAAATAGGTCCTAGTACTGTGGTACTCACTATCATAGCATGTATGTTTCAACTTGCACCATGGATGTGGAATGCTTGGAATATCATGGTGTTGTCCTTGGAGGATTGACAATAGTTGTTGATCAAGATATTGGAGGATATTTATCTAGTGCTTGGTAGAGCTGAGATACACATGATTAAAGCTATTGGCAATGGCACAACTTGTAGAGGGTGGTGTTATTGAAGTTGGTACACTTGAATGATAGTCCTCTTGTTGGATAAACTTGAATGGATACTAGAGTTGGGTTGTGGGTTGTAGAGGGTAGAAGAGTTATTGTTGAAGGATAGGTGATGATTTAGGATTCTCAACATCTTCTGTTTTGTAATGAAAACCTCATTGCATTTGCTTCTTAGAGGAAGTGCTAGCCTTCAATTTTGGTATGCAAGATATGTATTATTGGTTTGGGAGATGCGTTAGATTCCAAGCAAGCTTAAAGTATGGTTCCACACTTGAGAATCCAAATGATGTATAGGTTATTATGTCAATCTTATGTGAGAAAATGTGTAGACCTAAGTAAGTACTTATTTAGAAGATAACTCCATTGGTCCTTCTTCTTGGTGTAGTTGATGAAGTAAGGAAACTTGGTGAACAAAGATGGGAAAGATTGTTGTTTTGTTGAGGAAAAGAGTGCTCGGAGAAGATCATAGGGAGACATCGATGGTAGTTTAGACAATAGTGTTGATTTCAATTTAATTAATTTATGAAGGATAGGGTATCTAGTGGGTTAATTGCAAGTGGCATTTGAAGTGATTAGCCTCTTCCTTGGGTCCATTTTTTTCCTAACTTCCATAGCTGGTTTGTTCGCAATGTGAGAGAAAAGAGCAAGTGACTAAGGGAAACGTGTCTAACCATAGGAAGGTAGATCTTCCTAGGTTTGTCCTACTCTTGATGGGCCCTAAGTGAATGTAGGGGGATGCAAAAGAAGGGCTATGGGGTAAGAGGTAGAGCTTGCCAACCAAGGCCATTGGATATCCCTAACTTGAGAATTACTAGATGTAATGCAATGTTGTGAGTGCATATTTTCTTTCTTTTCTCTCTTTTCTCTCTTTTGTTTTTCAAATATATATATAAAGTGCCATAAAATGAGACTTTTAGTCTTGTATAGAGAGATTGAAAAATATTAAAGATAGAAAAGTTGATTATTGTAGCACTCATGGTTCTAAATATTGCTATTGCATTTAGACATATAGAATGAATATTGAGCCAAGATAGTTGAAGCACGAGCCTTGATGTTGAAGCAAGTATTGTGGATAAAGAACCACAATTGTTGGTGAAGATCTATATGCTTGGGGGGACAATTTGCCCATCCCTCCAAGGAACTTAAAGGCTTTTAAAGTAGAAGTCGAGATACATCTTGTGTGATGAAGCTAGGACCTCAATGGTGATGGTTCTTGCACGCGGTTGAGAATAGTTGAGGCTCCTAAATGTTCATGTCTTTTATGTTTTTGCACATTTGAGCTCTTCAAGGGTTTGGATTGCTTTGTTGTTACTTGTATTATCATACATTCACTTGCTAAAACTTGAGAGTGATATACAATTGGTGTTAGTTTGAAAAATTGGAAATTTTTAACTAAAATTTGATCGAAAAAATTAGAGTGGAAGTTGGGACTCTCAACAAATTACCTTATACCATAGTTTGTAGCCTTGTACAAGAATCCTTGTAATGCCTCCCAACTTCATAGAGGTAATGCCTTGTGGTGTGTGTTTGTGGTTAGAAAGTTATTTATGCACAAATAAAGGTGGTGAATTCTTTATCTTTATACAAGTTAGTGGACTATGGTACAATGTCAATTCGCAAGCCATTCATAGATGTTGGAATTATATTGGAGTTCTACATGGGTATTAATAAGTTGTGGCATCATGGATTAGTAATGATAGATATGTAACGACATATTGTACCACGTTTTAGTGGCCCATTGTACTAGCGACATGCAACTCTTTTTCTATGAGAATCTTGTCAAGTAGAGGGTGGTGTTGGATCGATTCAGTTAGCTTAATATCTCCATGTATAGTTGCAAGCACTTGGAGAGAGGTACATATATTAGTTCATTTATCGAATTTCATGTAGTTCATCTTTCATGGGAGTAAATCATTAGTTGAATTCCAATTGTAGTGCTTAAAGCTCAACTTGTATACTAAAATTTTTTAGCATACTCCATCCTTTGGCTTTTTATTCCAATTCTTATGCTTCTTCCATGGATTTATGGCAGCAATCAAAATGGAATGTAGGAATCAAGCGATGGATATCGGTTTCATCCTCAAGAATGTGTCTCATGAGGTCCTCTATAAGTCAGTATAATGTGCACTAATGTATTCTTGCTCCTTTGAAATTTCATGCTTTTCAACACTCTAGAATTTTGATGTCAAGCTAGATGTATATGCGCTAACATTATCTTATAATGCAATTCTCTAAGATACTAAACTAGACATACTCAACTAGAGATACTCAACTACCATTATTTTCTTTTTGAACTTCTTTTTTCATTTCTTTGAGACTTCTTACCATTACTTTTGGTTTTAATCTAGTTGGATGTTTTGGTCATGACAAGCATGACTTGATAGTTGCTAAGTTACTTATACTTTTTTATTATAAACTTGTATGCTTTTTGAGAACAATGCATCCATTGTGCTTTATAGCCAACAATGCTTTTTTTCATGTGCTTGAAGCTTCATCTAAGTAGAACCTCTTCTCCTACCATTTCGTGACTAGGATACAAATATAACATGTTTGGCAATATTTCAATCTCAATGGGCATTAGAATTTCGCACTTCCTAGGAGGAAATATGGGGCTCCATCATAAGCATGGATTATCACACTTGTCAGCATGAGCTTAGATTTTCAAATCTTAGTCCTTGCATTGTAGGTTAGAATATTAAAATTCTCTCCTTTGTTAGTGAGAGCATTGGTGATGTACTCTCTTTTAGCAATAAGTTTGATCTTGAGGTATGCCAATGGTATTAGATCTTCATCTTTGGGGTTGATATTTATGGCCTTAAACTTTCTGATTACAATGTTAGACTCTATAGGTCCAATTATTGTGCTACTAGATACTTCACATTTTGGAAAATGCTGATGCATATGAGTGATGCCACACTCAATGAATCTTGGGTCACCACCATTGGTTTGAGAATAATCTTGCTTTATTGTGGATAGTAGCAAGCCACACATCCAGGCTAATTGCAATTTTAACATGTTATAGTCCCACGGGGTCAAATATTTATTTATCTCCTTCTACATGTCATCATGTTAAATCATGTGAACCAATGCCTTCATTAGGTGAGACATAGTGTTATACGTGCTCCTCTTTTTCAAGTGAATGTACTAATTGAATGCCTAGGAGCTACACCAATGGGATGGGCCTGTTATATGTGCTGCTCTTCTTCAATGAATTTGTTAGTACAATGCCTAGGAGCTACACTAGTGGGATGGGTCTTGAAGGACAAAGGACAAGGGATTATTGAAGGTTTGATATCAATTCTAGGTGTTGCAAGGCTTTTGAATTGGTTAAACAAAGCCTCCTATTTGGTAAGGTTTTCCACTAGTTTTTTTCGTCATCTTTTTGTGGATTCCTTCTCAAACTCCATAGTATTTTTCAATTTTGTAGACTCTAATTGAGAGTCTGGCAACTTCTATCCAGTGGACTCATCATTAAGTAAAATCTACATAGCATAGTGAATAGAAATTGAGAAAGGAGTAGAGAATACATAGCAAATATGAAATGGAGAAAAACTTCTTTAATTCCAAACAAACTGATACAAAGATGGCTCAGTCTACTTGTGTGATTCCATAGTGTAGCTTAGATGATGGTGATCTAGATAAATGATAGGCAAAGAATTTAAGGCTAGTTGGAAGAACTTTGATTGGGTGAAAGATAAATTGATTATAGATTTGGAGGGGTCTTTCTTTTATAGCTCAAGGAGGTAGTCTACTTAGCCTATTCAACTATATTATGAAGCTTCCCTAGTTGGTTATGGAATATTCTCTTTTCTTTTTGACTAGCCCCTTGAGAGCCCCTATCTCTATTAGGGGCCACTTTTGTAGTCCTCAAAGCCCAAAATAGGGATCCCTAATAACTTCCACACCCTACAACTTGATGGAGTGTGCTGCTTGGAGTTGTTATTGGCTTAATTACTCTATCTAGCCCAAAGATTAGATTCACTAAGGTCACCTTTTTACCATTAGGCCACATAGACCTCATCTTGCATACAAGTTTGGACCTAGCTAATATTTGGGATCACACATGGCTTCCCCTCATAATTGCGGCCTTACAACTTTGAGCACCATGGATCAATGGTGGCATTTTTTTACAAGGGTGGTGCATTGATCATATCTAATAGCCCCTCTCAATGTCCGCCTAGGTGAACTACATCCTTGACCGAATGCCACAAGTCTTTGTAGTTGAACTCGAAGTAGATCCTTATTTAGAGCTTTGGTTGGGACATATGCTCCATTCTCCTTCGTTGGACAACATACATGATCTACTATTCTATTCTTGATCATATCACACACATAGTGATGACTAGATTTTAATGTGTTTAGTGCACACCCACCTCTTCTCAATGTCCACTTGCAAGTGAACTACATCCTAGGCCCAATGCCATGAGTTTCTAAATATGAACTCGAAGTACATCCTTTGTAAGAGCTTTGGTGAAGATATCTGCTCCAATCTTCTCTGTTGGATAGTAGACAAAGCTCTATTATACTATCCTTGATCACATGTTGCACATAGTGATACTAGATTTTAATGTGTTTGGTGCATATATGAAATACTAGATTTCTGGAAATGGTGATGCAACTCTGATTGTCACACCTTAGCACTATTTAATCTTCACCTTGCACTTCCATATGCCATAGGATCCTCCTCAACCATATTGCTTCACATGTAGGAAAATAAATCACCTTGTTCTCTGCTTGGATAGAAGGCAATGCCACTGTTGATTGCTTCTTACTAATCCAAGAGAAGATTTCTCAACCTAATGAGAAACAATATCCAAAAATCGACTTCTTGGAATCACTATCACCTGTCCAATTTGAGCCATAGGTCCTCACATGAGAACTTACAAAACTGTATGTGATACCATAGTCAAAGAGTTCCCTTTAAGTATATGATCACCCAAATCCTAGCTTTTCAATGACTTTCTTGTGGTTTGGTTGAGAACTTTCCTAAAACACTAATAACAAAACTGATATTTGGCTTGGTGTTGCACAAGTAGATGAGATTGTTGACCAACCTCGTGTACCTTCCAATGTCTACTAGTGTTGATGTATTGGCGGTGTTAGATTTTTCAGTGTAACTATGGAACCGTCTATAGATAGCTAGTTCCAGTGTCATTATATAGAACCATACATGAGATTCTCACCTCATATGGCTCTTGTCATTCAAATAAAATTCAGAATAGAATTAAAAAATGGTTGAGTAGGGACAAAATTTGACCTTAGTGATCTAATGGTGCCAAGTGGAAGGGCCATCACTTAACATATAAAATCTACTCAATGGATAATAGGATGATCTTCCCCAAGAGTTCACATTGACTGGAAGATTTAACACCTTGTTGTCAGGCCTTTGCCACCTAGGCTAGTAGTATGTCCCAAGGGTTGGGGTGTTTGCCCATTAAAGTGGTATACACCAAGTTCTACCCTAATAGCACCATATTTAATGCAACAATGCTCAATTGGAGACACACATGGCCAAAGAGGTGGTACAAAATGTTATAGACCGCCCTATTTTGTGTTTCTCTAAAATTGTCACTTCTTCGTTTTTAGACAATCTTACAATGTATAATACTAAAATTGGTGTTGTAGGTTCTAAAATTGGAACTATAGGTACCAAAATTGGTACTATATGTACTTAACAAAATTGGTACCTCACATACCAAAATTAATAGTGTAGATCTCAAAATATGGAACAAAAAGGTTTCAAAACTTGATATTATAAGTACCAAATTCAGTATTATAGGTATTGATTTTGAAATTGCAAGTGTCAATTTTGGTACTATAAGTATCGATTTTGAAACTGTAGTACTGATTTTAGTACTATAAGTCTCAATTTTGTTATTCCAATGCAAGGCTACTAGTTCCATGTTTGGTATTGTAGTGTGTGAATGGATAGTACATGGGTTCAAAGTGACAAAATTAATGTTTTGAAGTGGCTTATGTTGTGCCACTTTAAAGTTTTCATAAACGGGTATTTTAACAATCCAACATAAATTGTACCAAATTTTGTACTATTAGGTTCCAAGTTGCAATTTTACATAGGGTAGAGTTAGGCTTTTTTGGTGCACCTATGGAATGGTTTATAAATAGTTAGTTCTAGTGTCATTATACAGAACCATACATGATATTTCCACCTCATACAACTCCTCATAATTCAAAGAAAATTTAGAATAAGATTAGAGAATGGTCAAGTAGGAATGAAAGTTAGCCTTAGTGATCTAATAGTAGCAACAAGTGGAAGGGTCTTCGTTCATTAGATAAAAGTTACTCTAAGAATAACAGGATGATCTTCCCTAAGAGTTTAGATCGATGGGAAGGTTTGACAACTTCATGTTAGGCCTTTGCCACCTAAGGTAGTATATCCCAAGGGTTGGGTTGTTTGCCCATTAAAGTGGTACATACCAAGTTCTGCCCTAACTAGCACCATATTTAATGCAGTAGTGTTCAATTGTAGACATACATGACCAGAGGGGTGGTACAATATGTTACAGACCACACTATTTTTTGTTTCTCTAAAAATGTTATTTCTCTATTTTTGGACAAACTTACAATGTATATTACTAAAATTGATACCCTAGGTTCCCAAATTGGAATCGTAGGTACGAAAATTGATATTGTAGGTTCCAAAATTGGCATTATAGGTACCTACTAGAATTTGTACTATATGTACCTAACATAATTGGTACTACATGTACCAAAATTGGTATTGAAGATCTCAAAATATAGAATTGAAAGGTTTCAAAATTGGGTATTGTAAGTGACAAAATTCACACTTTAAGTACCAAATTCGGTAATGTAGGTATTGATTTTGAAATTGCAAGTGTCAACTTTTGTACTATAAGTATTCATTTTGGAACGATAAGTATAGATTTTGGTACTGTAAGTTCCAATTTTGTTAATACAATGCAAACTTGATAGTACCATATTTGGTACTATAGTGTGTCATGGATGTTACATAGGTTCAAAGTGACAAAACTAGTGTTTTGTAGTAGCTTATGCTGTGCCACTCTAAAGTTTTCATAAATAGGTCTTTTAATAACTCAACATTAAACAAAACCAAATTTGGTACTATTAGGTACCAAGTTGCAACTTTACATAAGGTAAAGTTAAGTTTTTTGGGTGTAGTTGTGGAATGGTTGAAAATATCTAGTTCAGTGTCACTATACAAAACTATACGTGAGATTCCCACCTCCTATGACTCCTCGTCATTCAAATAAAAATCAAAGTAGGATTACAAAATGATCAAGTAGGGACAAAAGTCGGCCTTAGTGATCTGACAATGCAAAGTGGAAGGGCCATCTATAATGTATAAAAGTTACTCTAGGGATAATAGGCCAATCTTCCTAAAAGTGCACATCAATAGGAAGGTTTAGCACCTTGATATTAGCTCTTTTCCACCTACAGCAGTGTTCAATTGGAGACACAAAGAGGTGGTAAAGATGTTATAGAGGACCACCCTATTTTGTGTTTCTCTAAAATTGTCACTTTTTTGTTTTTTGACAAAATCTTACAATGGTAAAATACAAAATTTGGTATTGTGGACACCAAATTTGGTACTACAAGGTCTCAAATTATGGAACTAAAATTTTTCAAAGTTTGGTACTATAGGTACCAAAATTACTAGTGCTTATTCTAGAATTGGTACTATGGATACCAAAATATAGAACTAAAAGGTTTCAAGTTTTGATATTATATGTACCAAAATTCAAACTCTAAGTACCAAATTTAGTACTATTGGTACTAATCTTGAAGTTGTAAGTACCAATTTTGGTACTATAAGTACCAATTTGGTTAGTGTAAGCTCCAATTTTAATAATGTAAGTTTCAATTTTGGTACTGCAAATGTCAATTTTGGGATTAAATATCCAAAGTTGAGATTGTAGGTATTGAAGTGGGTATCATATATAGAGTAAGAAAGGTAGATGTAGACATGGTCACATTGAAACCAATAAAAAATAAATGTTATTCCATGATTAGGAGACGTACAAATTTACCCACTTACCTCATTGGCAAAGGTGGGCAAGGATAACATGGCTTCATCCTCTTTGGCACCATCATCATATGGCATGCTATTGTATATGTTCTCATACACCTTAGAGCTTAATCTATATGGGTTTTGGAGTTTAGACATAGGCTCCATTGGGAACCATATGGCTCTTATAAGATGGGACAAGATCATGATAAAGGTATATGGTCAAGAAGACTATATGTATCACATCTTCTCTCCACTTGGCCATGACAGAAGCCTTGAAACACAAGTCCACCTTTAATAGTTCTGTTATACCACTTATCCTTCTAAGCTCTCTCTATTCGGTACATGGCTTTAGTGCATTTCAAAAGGTAGAAGTCATCGGTGACTTCAATTGCCTTCATTGAAAAGTTATTCACAATGGGAAACATTTTCACACAATATTTGAGGATTTTTCCTTGTACATTGGTAGATTAATGTCCTGAATGATTGATTGCCACAGTATTCATGCTATTATCATTCTCCCCATCCCCTTCCTCTTCCTCAATGTCTACATTGCCTAGCTCTTGCAATGGTACAATGGATACATATTTTCATTATTCTATGAATTGCCTATCCATGTATCTTCTCCATTCCCCACTAACCCATGGATCACAAAAGCATGAGAGTGTTTGAAGATGGGCAACACATGTGTTGACTGTTGAAAATCCATCAATGGAATGGACTGTATGAGAGCCCTAAACCTTCTTCGAATCCTATTAGAGAGCCCACTGCACATCATCTTATGAAACTAGCCAAAAAACTCTATGTGTATTACACCTATGTGATTGTCCTTTGTGCACAAATGTTGCATTCAAAATATTAACCACATCAGATCCACACTTTGTAGGTGCTGAATTCGGTTTCAGCTCTTCATGTGTAAGTGTTCTCTTGATTACACCTATGTGATTGTCCTTTGTGCACAAATGTTGCATTCAAAATATTAACCACATTAGATCCACACTTCGTAGGTGCTGAATTTGGTTTTAGCTCTTCATGTTTAAGTGTTCTCTTGATGCAGCCCCAGCACCATCATGCTCTCCTTTTCCATATCTCAATGTGGAGATATATCTAGTCAGCTGATAGTACCTTGCAACAAAATAGAAAGGTCACCATGCATTGAATTATGATGCAATGCCATTTGACTACACCCAACAATATCATAAGTAATTACCTTGCTGTTTCAACCACTTGTCACAAAGAAAAAGGCAATGCTATACGAATAATGTATCATGTAGCTTGTCATCATATATGTAAAAATGTAGTATCTTTTCAACAACACCTATCAAGTTTCTCACATATTTGATGTGTATAAGAATTGTTACTTGGATTGACCACTTTACATTTTAAATGTGTAATTCTTTGTGAAATCAATAACTAATACAATAATATTGTTAGGAAACTTAAGCATGCAATCTTTGAACTATTGTGCCTACCACCAAAAGATTCATTTATGCTTGATGAAACATTAAAGATTATCTGAAAATAGATCATGGAAAGTAGCCTTGTCATTCTTTGCAAAAGCAAGTCCTTTATCTTCTTCTCACTTCCAGTAGCATCGAATTGTCAGATACCAACGTCCATTCAAACCTTAACTGACACCTCTTTGCTATCGATTGAAATCTCATCTTGGTAGAATGTCAAGTTTGTTATACCACAATAGGAACAATATGCAAAAAATCATTTCTTTGCATAGTACTCACTATCAAGAGGCTTTGAGCACAATATGGATTCCCACAAACTAGTGATGTGTTGACATACTACTTGGCTCACATAACACTACCTTGCATCATTGTTTCTATGACAAATGGAGCATGTGTGTAGAGATGAACTTTTGCATGATGTTCAAGCTTATTTTGTCGCATCTAATTGAAAACCTCTTTAAAATACAACATTTGGACATGATACACATAGAGCAAGTATATCG
Source organism: Lygodium microphyllum (assembly GCF_053477565.2). NCBI lineage: Eukaryota > Viridiplantae > Streptophyta > Polypodiopsida > Schizaeales > Lygodiaceae > Lygodium > Lygodium microphyllum. Next base: position 88,285,245 of record NC_141139.1, on the reverse strand, counting down.
TTCTTTCAATTTTCGAACAAAGTACGACTTTAATGCCTCAAAGAACCTAAAAGATAACAACACTATAGGATGAGTCCACTTGAAACTATGAGACATTTGATGTACAACTTGAAAACAATCTAGATTAGAAGCTTCCAATTCTATAAATGAGAAATCTTATGTTTCAGAAGCTATTGCATAGTCTTGGGTGTCAAATTGTGTACTTTTTGTACTATACATGCTTGTCATCTAGGGAAGTACCAAATTAGGTTTTGTAAGTACCAAATTGAATAATTTTGGTACTAGGGATGTGTATAGTCTAGAAAGTACCAAATTTGATACTTCATGAATAGTACTTTGGCATTTGAAAAGTACCCGATTTCAAGCTTTTTCCTAGAAATAGAAATTTATAAAATTAAGAATGGTACCTACACCTTTGTAAAGTATGCAATTTGGTACTTTTGTACTCTATGTTTATATCGTCCAAGAATGTACCAAATTTGGTATAATACTAATAGTATCTAACCCTCTTTCAAGCTTCCAATTTGGAATTTTTGGTACTTTAATTGCTTGTTTCTTAGAAAACTATCAAATTTGGTATGACATGAATAGTACCTAGGTCTCTGTAAAGTTTCCAATTTGGTAGTTTTGTACCATAAATGCTTATCATCGAGGAAAGTGCCAAACTGGGTGCAATATGAATAGTACACATGCCTCTGTAAAGTCTCCAATTTGGTACTTTTGGTACTATGAATAAAGTAGCAAGTACCACATTTAAACATTTTTCATACTATACATAAAACCACTACAAATAAACTTAATACAAAAAGTTTTGGTATTCTATGAAGTATCTTTTGTATTGAGTCTTCTATAATAATAGCTAAATCTAGATGCAATACTAGTGAATATAATGACCATATGTAATGAACCGCATACATTGTATGATGCCAAAGGAGAGATAGACAAACTGTTGAATGCAGGATTCATTTATGAAATTGAGCACATGGACATGGTTTCACCTATTGTCATAATGCTGAAAAGAAATGGTAAGATCAAAGTCACGTGTTAACTACAAAAAATACTATGTAGCAGCAAAAATAGATGATTATCCAATGCCCTACATGGAGCACATGCTCAAAAGGGTTGAAAGAAGGAACCCTACAACTTGAAGCATTTTTGGGCTACAATCAAGTGCAAGTCTATCCAAACAACATGCACATGACAACATTCACCATTGTAGGGAGTGTTTGTATATATAATAATTCTCTTTAGTTTGATTAATGCTTCCTCTACCTTTGATACACCTCACAAATTATGACAAGGAAATGAGATTACCTAAGAGTCATCTAGTAAATGCATTAGATGTTCCACAACACTCTTTTTTCTTAAATTCTCATCTTATATATGTCCTTTTTGCTAGGAGAAACTCTAGTCTCTAATGTCCAAAAGGCATAGAGCAAGTCATTGGTTCAAAGTTGATAAGATTACCTCAATGCACTAATCTTTGACAAGCACTCAATGGTAACACTTCATCCTCATCTTTCATGTACATCTGAGAAGTTGTCACCATTATATTCCTTCGATGAAAACCTAAGACAATAAATTCTAGATTGATTCATTGTTATTATGCCACCTACAATATTCATGTCCATACTCAAAAAGCTTTTCTTCACAAAAAGCTAACTTATCAAGTGAGGGACCTTGAGTTTGCTAATGAGTTATGAATGCCAGAGACAAGACTGAATTAGACATCCACACTTTGCAATTTCGAAAATGATTGATGGTGTAGTAGTTGTTGGAATAGTTCCTTTTGCTTGCTCATGGGGAGATCTTCAGTTTGCTTGCACTAACACCATGCCATTACTGAGCAAATGTCCTTTCTTGACTTGGTTTTTGGTGATCTCGAAGTGATGTCATGATCCCTTTCTTTGCTTCTTTATTCATGATTTTTTGCAGCTTAATAGCCATTGACGTAAGCTAGTTTGTGAGTGATCTTGGCATGCAAGTAAGGGTCAGACAGGTTTGCAACATCGTGTCGGCCAACACCCATGGTGTGCACAGATGGTGGCTCAGAGTCATCAAAGATCAGGAAGCACTTCAAACCAGGATTCTCCATTACATACACACACACATGCATACACACACAGAGAGAACATGCTATGGCTATATATACACACACATACACACATGCTCAAAGAGAGAGAGAGAGAGAGAGAGAGAGAGAGAGAGAGAGAAGGCAATGGATTAAGTGATGTTAGGGGTAGGAAGAGAGAGACGAACTTTGACATGTGGGCTGGTAGTTGGAAACTAAAATGTAGCCCTAGAAGAGTATTGGAGATAAAAATGCAATCAGTGGAAGAGCAGGCAACAACAGTAATAGGTGTAGGAGAGGCTTGGTGGCAACCTGCAGTGAAAATGTAGTTGCCTGAAGGTCTTGGATAGCTAGGTGGTGCCAACACATGCTATTGGTAGCAAAAGAGGGTGAGGAGGCAGCTCCTTAGTCACATGGAATAGCCATTTTTGGGTCCCCTATCCTAGTTCCCAGTTCCTATTGCATGCATATTACATGTGACTATATAGTCACATGGAATGTCAATTCATGGCCCTCTCTAGGAAATGGAGTTGCTAAGTGGAAAAACAAGTATATTGCAAAGGTGGCTCATGCATTCATGTCAAAAAGAAAGTTGCCTCATTACTATTGAACTGAAGCAATTGCTATTGTTGTATACATTATGAATAGGAAACCCATAGTTGTTGTACATGGCATGACGCCAATAGAGAAGTTCACAGATAGAAAGCCAAATCTATCCCATTCTGAAAGTATTTGGATGCATTACTTATGTGCATATTCCTAATGAGTTGTACAATAAATTGGATCCCAAAGCATGTGTGTGTGTGTGTGTGTGTGTGTGTGTGTGTGTGTGTGTGTGTGTGTGTGTGTGTGTGTGTGTGTGTGTGTGTGTGTGTGTGTGTGGACATTGTCTTGAGTAGAAGGGATATAGATATTATACTATGTTACACGTGAGCTAAGAGTTAGCAAGGATATTGTTTTTTATGAATGTGTAGCTCGTACAGTAATGTGCGGAATGTAGTTGGGGTTGATGAGCATGAGAGTGTGACTATGTAGAAAATAGGTAAGCAAAATCATAGACATTAAGTACACAAGAGTCTTCTAGTCATGGTTTTATTGATAGACCTTGGAGTGATAGATTGAGGTCACATGTTACACCATCAAGTACATCATAGATGTCAAGAAAAGGTAAAGAGAAAGTTTGGGACTCACCTATTGTGACATATGTATTATCTCGATTCTCTCATGTTGATGCTAATTCAGATTGCTATGAGTGGAGCTTGGACAAGGAGTTTGGGATTCCATCTATTAAAACACCTAGTGTGCAGAAGGCACAAGAGGATGCTAAAGAAAATAGTAGTGATTTAGGTCCATGTAGGTCAAGTAGAGTGAGAAAGCCAATGCAACGATTGACATATGATAGCTATGTAGCTCATCACTATGCATACATGTCTAAGGTTGTGCAAGCTATGGCACCCACTTGTTTTGAGGGTGTAGGGGGTAATGAGTCTTGGGATTGTGCTATGGATGAAGAAATGGTTGCACTTATGGATAATGACACATGGGAGTTTGTGCCCTTACCTAAAGGCAAGAAATCTATTGGCTACAAATGGATTTACAAGGTCCGATAGATCTATTGAATACTATAAGGTATAACTAGTTACCAAAGGGTATGCATAGGCTCATGGTATTGATTTATAAGGAGACATTTGCTCTAGTGGCTAAAATTTCCACTATAAGGGCTATCATAGTAGTGGCTACATAAAAAGGTTGGATCATGTATCAAATAGATGTTAAGAATGCTTTTTTGTAGGGGGAGTTACAAGAGGAAGTTTATTGGAGCAACCACCTAGTTATGCGAATGAGAATTATCCAAATTATGTATGCAGGCTTCGAAAGGCCTTGTATGGGCTGAAGCAAGCACGTAGGACATGGCATGAGATGATTGCCAAATACCTTGTTAACACTGGTTTTCACAAAGCATTGGCTAATCACTCACTCTATGTATGTGAGAGTGATGTAGGTATTGTGATTATTACTATATATGTGGATGACTTGATCATTGTGGTTGATACTGAGATAGAGATTGACAATGTGAAGAGTCTTCTCAAGGCTAAATTTGAGATGAAGGACTTAGGAGAGCTATACTATTTTCTTGACATAGAGATAATTAGGACTCCAAAGGATATATTGTTGTCATAGAGACAATATGCATTGGATATGTTGAAGAAGTATGGTATGGCTAATTGCAAGCCTATTTTTATACATTTTAATGTTAATTCTAAGCTTAGTGCACATAAAGGTGACTTGATTGAGGATGTCACTATGTATCGAAAGGTTGTGGGTAGCCTTATCTATTTGACAATCACTAGGCCAGACGACCTAAACTACACAGTTGGTTTGGAGAGTCAATTTATGTAGCTTCTACAAAAGCCACTTTTGAATACAATGTGGCATGTCAAGTCCTCATTGGGCATACCTTATTTTACGGTACAGGTGTAGATAAATGTCAATCAAATAGCAACCAAGATGGCAAAGCTCAAAAGGCATTTTGGAGCAATACAAGACATTGCCAACCTTCCTATACATCCATGTAGTCATATGAGTCACCCAAGAAGCGCCCGGGTGACCAATAGGTAGAGCATACACTGACAAAATAGGCTTCAGCCTTGGTTATTACAGTAATAAATTCAGTGTCAAAATTGAGTAAATCAATCCTCAAATGAAGCTCAAAGCAACCTCAAATCATGGACATATGATATACCAATGTGCTAGCATCAATAGTGCGCATCAGGAGTGCATATAGAACACCTGAATCATAGCCAGAAGCAGTAGGCACATAAAATCCATGTTAAAAGAGGTTCATCCCTATTGCATACAATAGTGAGTACACTATCAAACCAAGCTATTTCAGTACCAAAATCAGCTCCAAATCCAACCCATAACACATGCATAGCATTCCCATACATGTAGACATCACTTTAGCATAACCAAACATCATAAGACCAACAAAGTTGACCATAGAAGCATCAAATAAAGTACTGCCCTGTATTTCCAGCCAGTAAATCTCAGCCAAAATACAATAAATGAAGTGGTTAAATCATTCCAAAATCAACTCCAATCAATGACATAGCATCCTCAAATATATAAGCATCAACCGGGCATAATTGGGCATCATCCAACCAATGGCAATAGTGTAGATATCAAAGCTAAGTGCTGCCCTATTTTATGATAGTTTGTGGATTGTTATAATAGTCAAAAACTGAAGCTTAGCACTCAAATCAAATGCCAAGAGTGGAAGGATCAATGCCAAGCATCAAAACCAAGTGTATAAGTGCTTATATAGTTGCCCAATGAAGAAGATATGCTATAGGATATGAAAAACGTGATCTGCTCCTAAAAAAGGGCCCGTTCCACATAACATGATGTTGCATTAGTAAGGTGAGGGCTATGGAGACTACTCCAACTTACTCAAGAAGGCTCAAAGAGTGCCCAAGAAGAATGCAATTGATAGGAATCTCGAACGGAGTGGCTATGGTGGCTGCCTACAAAGAGATGATTGATGTAGGTATTTGAATGGAAGTTGAGGACCAAGCTCAAGCTCGCGAAGAAGAAGGCTATGATACCAGTTGAAGGGAGGTGAGCCCTAAAGTGAAAGCATGAGAGGGAGTAAGAGATATGGTGGAAGTAGCAAGACCAAGAGAGAGAGACACACACAATGTGGGAACTCCAATAATCACAATGTGTGACCGGCCTTCCCTTTATTCAAATGTCAGTGAAAGAATAAAGAATGACATGATGGTGATGGGCATCTGTCGCATGTAGTGTGCAAGTGCGAGTACTACCAGTGTAGTAATACACATGCGGCTAGGCAAAGGCGCCTTTACTCCCAACACCTACTATCCTCTTGAACATAGTAGGGTCTTCTATCTCATCCCCAACATTAGCACTCAACTCCACATTTTGCTCCATTGGTACTAAATGAGGCTTACATGTTGTCATACCATACTTGGACAACATATCCAAGCCATACTACCTTTGGGACAAACATATACCATCATCACATCTAATCATCGCAATACCAAGAAAGTACCTCACCTCACTCAAATCATTCATCTTAAACTTCTTCTTCAAAAGGTCCTTAACTTCAACAATCCCACTATCACTATCACTTGTAATAATCAAGTCATCCACATAGATAACTATGATGACCAAGCCTGCATCTCCCTTTTTCACATAAAGTGAGTGATCAAAATTAGAAACATAAAAGTTAATATTGAAAAGATACTCTCTGATTTTGTCAGACCATGCTCTAGGTGCTTGCTTTAGCCCATAGAGCACCTTCTTTAAGTTGTACACATATGTGGGATACTCTAAACCTTTATAATCTTCTAGCTACTCCATATATACTTCTTCTTGTAATTCACAATGCAAGAAAGCATTCTTGGCATCCATTTGCTGCAAACTCCAACCTTTGGTTACTGCCAAAGCAATCATATATTTAATAGTTACCATTCTAGCAATTGGACTAAATGTCTCTTCATGACCTATGCCATGTATTTAAGCATAACATTTTGCTACCAATGTAGCCTTATACCTGCTAATAGAACCATCTACATTATGCTTGATTTTGTAAACCCACTTACAACCAATAACTTTCTTGCAACTAGGCAATGGTACCATCTGACTAGTAGATGTATCATTACCATCTAACACTTTCTTCTTCTCTTTGTCTTTACCTGCAACACTTGTAGATGCACCTAAATATATGGGGATACTCCTTAGTCTCCCAAACCAAGGGCTAACTATAGATGTAGTACCAAATGATGTTTCTGATCCACTAAGGCTCCACGATTCTTTCTTTTCTTTCTACGCATAACTATCATGATCATCATCATCATCTAATACACCACCACTAGATGCATACCAACTATTCATCTCATTAAAAATAACATCCCTACTTGCTTTGAGCTTCCTCTGTGATAGGTAATAATGATACCCTTACTGCTCTAAAGAGTATCCTACAAAAATACATTTTTCAACCTTTGGATAAAGCTTCTTTCACAGCTCATTTGGCATATGAACATATGTAATACATCCAAATCCTTTCAAGTGTGACACATTAGCCTTCTTGCCTATAGAGCATTTTTCGAGGGTCATCCCATGAACTACAACTGTGGGAGTCATGTTCATTAATATAGATAGCAATATGAATAGATTTAGACCAAAAATATTTTGGCATTTTTTTCAGCCATCAATGCTCGTGCAACTTTTGCAATATGTCCATTTTTCCTTTCTGCAATCTCATTTTGTTGTGGGGTATACCTTTAAGTAAACTACCTCTTTATCCCATGAGACCTCAAGAAGTCATTGAACTCATTGGAGAGGTAGCCTCCTCCTTGATCTAACCTCAAGCACTTAACTTTCAAGCATGTCCATCTTTCAACAAGTAGCCTTGCAAGTTTTGAAGTGCTCAAATACATTACTCTTTTTCTTCATGAAATATACTCACAACTTTTTTGAGCAATCGTCAATAAATGTCATGTGAAAAAGGTTATCTTGTCGGCTTACTTAATTGACATACTTCACACACTTTATGAAATTATGTAACTCTAAAAGCAAGTAACCCTATAAAACCAACCATTTTGGACTGCATTAATTTCAGCCTTTGCACATTTGCATGCTCAATACGTTTGTGCCATAAGAATTTTAACATCTAAAGTGAACATACAAACAACTCCACTTCCTTTTGCAATCAACCTACACTTATCATTTAAGTCTTCTATATAACAATCTTTAGCATTAAATCAAACTTGCAACTCTTGCTCTACCATTTGGCCAATAGACATACAAAATTGATGGCACATGTAATACATCAGACAGACTCTTTTTTCGACCATCATGTAAGGATAAGAAAACATTTCCAATGTGTGAATTTGGGTGGCATGAATTGGATTTTTAAAACCTTGCATCTCTCCAAACCATTCAGTATGACTGGTTATATGATTAGATGTACTTGAATCAACATATTATACGTCATCATGTGTCTCCTTTCCTTGAACAATATTTATCATATGCTACATAAAAAATTGACACTCATTTTTATTTTCATTCTCTCATAAAGACAATGCACGGTTTCCTTGTTGCAATTTATCACTACACATATTATCCTTTTTAGCATAATAATGGGCTGCAATGTGACTTGTTTTACCACAATAATAACAAATAATACAAGAATTGCCAAAACCTCTATTCAGCCATCCACTTCTTCCTCTAGAGCTCCCCTTGCCTCTAAATTTTCCATGGCCTCCTAAAACCACATTTCATTGAACTACTGATTTAACATGTTTTGCTGATTATCACCAGCACATCCTGTACAATGGCCTCTTAAAGAGGATTTACCATGTCTCCTTCCTAAACTTGAGTAAAATGCTTGAACCTCTTCACCACTTCTTTCAAATGATTCACCCTATATGTTGATCTCTTTAGTCATTATGAGAGAGACCAACTCATCAAAACCTAGAAACGACTTTTATACATATACAGAAATGATAAATGATTTCTAGGCCTTTTCATTATTAAAAGGCCACCCAAAGTAGATAAAACTAAATCATCATTATTAAGCATCTCACTTTTAAAACATACTCATTTACAAGCATCTTTCCTTTCTTTAAAGTATTCAACTCTTACTTGAGTTGAATCTTTTGTACCTTTGTATTTACTAAAAACATATTCTGAAAGATTGTTCAAGCTGCATATGAAGTTTCTACATTTATGATATTCCCCAACATAGTGTTATTAATGCCTGTAGATAACCAGTACATCACATTTTTGTCCTTTGCATTCCATTCTTTCTACGCCTTTAATTTATCTGCAATCGTAGGATCCCTTAGCTCTCACTCATTTTCTTCACTTGAAACAAACTCATAAAAGCCTTTTCCAATAAGAAAGTTCATCACATGAAACTTTCATGATGGGTAGTTGTTCTTGTCCACTTCTCAATAATGGGGTTTTCACTATTCTCTGCCATCATCACGAAATTGATACAAAATAGCAAGTAAATCTTCTACAACCTTTCACAACAAGTGTTGTACAATAATACATCAAGCAACCTTTTCCACTGTGACTACTCAATAGTACATGCAATTTGCAACCTGTTTCCAGATAAAACTTGTGTTTGCATCCTAGCCAATATCTTAGAACTTACATTTTTGAAATATGTAGCCTATGCACCTACTCTGGATCAACACAATCAAAATCACACTAAATCCTGAATTTGTTATTTCCAATCTTGTGAGTCTAAAACAGGGTATGAAATGGTCTCAAATGGCCAAAAAATCAATGACAGGCAAGCCTACATGGCTTATTTGTAGAATGTACAGTGCTCTACTTGCACACCAAATCTCATAGTAATCTGAGATTTTAGCTGTGTCCTACTTTTGATGCTTCCACAGGCATTATCCAAGAGAGAGAGTGGAAAAATGGGAGAGCTTCTTACTTGTTTCTTACTTAATCGAATCATTGCTTCTTCTTATTCACTTCAACCTTGAAAATTAGTTGCTCTTAGTGGCGCCACTTTGATACCATGCCATGAATCGCATGGTGGGGTGACTTGCTTGAGCTATTGTGCCATACAGACACCATACACACAAGAGGAAGCTTACTTAAAAACACAAGAAGAGAGATGGAGGCCAAAATGTCTTCTTGCTAGTTTCTTCTTCTTCTTTTGCATACAATATAATGTATACGAAGTTACAACACAAAGAAAAGTGGCCTACTAAGTCAAACAATGTATAAGTGACTATCTTAATCAATTGGTGCTATAACTATATCAGGTGTAGGTAGGTGCAATAAATTAAGTAAGTGATAAGTCAATGGCCATGTGATTATCATAATGACCAAAGATGAGCTAAGTGTAAATGTGCAAATCCATTTAGGTAGGTGTTCTATCATCAATGTCTACACATGTTGAGCTTGCCATCTCAATAATTATTCTATGATAGTGATAGATAGCCAATACATGGCTTTAATCTGTGTTTGCTCCTAATCTTTCTTAGCCTTTACGTGTTTAGCAATAGCATTTCATGTAAGAATTTCAGGTGCTATGGTCATGTCTCCTTCAATGTAATTCCAAGCATCTTTGCCCTTTAAGAAAGTTGTCATCCTGAATTTCCATGCATGATAATTATTCTTATCAAGCTTCTCGCTAAAAATCTATTTGAAGTTATCAGACATTTTGACAAAACAAAAAATCTTTAAAAAAACTGCAATCTACAAGCAAGATAATACTAGGTGCACCACAACCAAACACTAGCCTTTTTCACTGACTACATGATAATAACAACAATCTGCAATTTATATATAGATGTGTTTTTAATCTAGCAAGCACTTGAAACCTTATAGATTCGAAATATGTAACCTATGCACCTATAAACAACGGACACATCCAAATGTGCAGTATACCCAAAACCTACTGTTGGGACCACTTGTATGTATAAGACGAAGGCTGAAATTACCCCTGATGCCAAAAATCACAAAAGGGAGCTCTAAAGGATAATTTTGCAATGTATACACCATTCTTTTTTCCCACCAAGTTTCATTGCAATCAAAGACTAAAACCTTGTCAGCCTCAAGAGCCTCATATAGCTATAACATAAGGCAAATCGAGCAAGGTAGAAGAGCTTCTTACCCATTGCTTGCTTGCTTACTTTCATGCTCCAATGTCTTCGTCTCACGAGCTTGTAGCCGTAGGATGGCTTTGATACCATGAAAACTAACAAGAGGGGGTTTTGAGAACACAAAGAGACAGGGCTGAAATCTTATTCTTCTTCTTTCACACAAAAGAACCAAGTCTACACCATGATAAAATACTATTATAAAAGTACGACAACATATGTATATATGGTCACTAAGTGTGAACCCACCAGGAAAAAAGAGGTGGCACAACGAATGTGCCATAACTAAGGATGGACTACATGGGTGTAGTCCAACTATAGAATCATTAGCATATCTCCATGTCAGTCACCTAACATGCCAATGAATAATATCGTGCCACATCACCAAGGCATGTAGTGGATACCAGCTCATGTAAAGATTAATATCTCAATACATGGTGAATATATTCATTCTCCAAAAGGAGATAATAATCATAAACCAGTAGTGAGACATGTTGAACCACTATCGATGGTGGGGGTGCCATTCAGAGAGTACACAAAATAAAACAAACACACACACACACACACACAAAAAAAAAAAAACTAGGAAGAATTGAAAAAATCTTGTAAAACTGCAAACCATCACATTGAGATAAAAATCAAGAAAATACCAAAGATGGATAGGGCTAGACTAGACATACCCAAGCAATCCACATCCCAAGTAAAAATTTTGACATGACCTACGCACATATGTGACTAAAAGCTTCATGTCATGCAAACAAATCAATACCTTGAACTCCATAACTCAAAATAAAATAAGTAGTAGTAACATTGCACTCCAACACTAACTAAACCATACATATCAAAATGGACTCGTATCATAACCCCACTAACTAAAAGATAGGGTGCACATGGACTAATAAGACCAAATCCTATCCCCATATGTGTAGCTTGTAAGTCTATGGTGCAACAATAGAGTGGATAGGTAAAGCTAACTGAATTCATTTGATCGATTGAAAATTATCAATTATTTTATTTTAAATTAATTTATTAATATATAATGAATTGGAATAATTGTAGCCTATCCCCACTCAGACTCAACAAGGGATCTCTAAATGTAATCCATTATTACAATTCACATGATGTCTGGTGCAAAGCACATGCATGCATAACGATGAGGATGAATTTTATTTACAAATTAGTGTGTCTATAGCATGTTTGTGTGTGCACCTATGAACAACAAGGTTTCCATTTAATTTAATAGAAACTAAATGTGTTATGGTGCACTATGCTCGTGCAATGGCACATGAGTGCATTTTGTTAGTTGGATGGTGTAACATTCAAGTAAATTTTAATTAAAATTGAAAAGTGTCATGGTACATGTGAAGCAAGGAAAGAGAAAAAACCCCATGGTGTGTGGGGGGACACTCACAAGGTCTAACGACAAGTTGGTGAAGGAGATGTAAATCCCACGAAACCATGTCATCCAAAAATCCACAAAGAGGATAGATTGCCAACTAACAACTAACCATCCTCATGGAGGGCAATCCCAAACAAAACAACGGCTAATATAAATGTTAAAAAAAGACCATAGCAGGATGTATATGTGTTATTTTGGATGTGTTTACATTTTTTTCTTTTTTAAAAGGTTTTTAAAATGATTTTTTGGTCAAGATAAACAAAGAATTTTTGTAGGAGTTTTGTTTGGATTTTTCACATTTTTCTCCTTTTTTTATATGTGGATTAGTTTATGTGTGTGTGTTTTTGTTTGTTGTTATTTGTTTTATCTTTTTCTAGGGTTTTTATTATTTTTAAAATAAATAAAACAAAGAAAATTCAAAATTTGTGGATAAATTTGATGATCCAAACACTAAGGAAAAAAAGTTTACAATTGCTTAAGGATTTTTTAGAATTTTTTTCAAATGTTTATGATGTTTTTTGGCATAATTTTCGAATTTTTAAAAATATTTTTGAATGTATTTTAAAGTTTTATTTTTAATTTTCAATTTTTAGTTTGTATTTTGTGCACTTTGTAATTTTTTGAAATTTAAAACTACGATTCAAGTAGACACAGTTTCTTGAATAACACACATGTTTTTTAAAATTTAAAATAAAATCCTCCTAAAAAACATTTTAAAAACCCAAAAATTTCAAAAGGATGAAACAAAAGCCAAATATTAATAAAAAATCTAAAACAACAAAACACAATTTGAAAACTAAAAAATAAAACATATGGGGCAGTTGCGGTTGTAGGTGGGTTTTCATGTGGTCAATGGTGGGGAGGGTGGGTGGGAATGGGGGCTTGGAATGGGGGAGTGAACAAAAGGGTGAGAACAAGGGTTAAGTGGGGGGTGGGGAGAGGGAGAGGGGGGTACGGGTAGGGGGTAGGTTCAAGAGTGAGAAAGGGCAGAATCGGGGATGGAGGAGGTTAGGGAAGGAGGAGGAAGGAGAGGAAGAGGGAAGGTGGGAGGGGTGGGGAAAGAGGAGATAGAGAAAGGTGGAGGGGTGAAGAAGGAGGAAGAGGATGGGCAAGCAGAGGGGGCCATAGAGGAGAGAAGGTTTGCACAGAGGGTGGGAGATGAGGTGCATGGGCAGCAAAAAGGGGGAGGTAGAGAGGAGCCAGTAGAGGAGGAGGAGCAAGAAGAAGAAGATTGGCATGCCCGCGACACATAAGAAGTGCTTTTTTTAATGTAAAAAAATGTAGGGGAAGCGTATGTGGATAGGGAGGTGGTGGTTGTTTTGTTTTTTTAAATTTTGGGTGTGTGGTTGGTCTGTTTTTAATAAAGAAGTTTGAGAAACAATCAAAGAAAAAGGCAAGCCTCCTCATGTGTGTATGCATGGGGCCACAAAGGGAGGGGGGGATTGTGGTAGTAGGACCCAAGTGCACATGAGGGCATGTGCGGAATTGGTGCGAAGCATCAAGCATGTCAATGTGCAACTTGGGGTAAGATACGGGCGTTCACGAGGAAACATGGCATTCAAAAAATGCAAAATCATAGAAAAATGAATGTGCATTGAAAGGCCCAACATGTGCTTGCAACACTTCATTGTGCACAACTCATCTCTCATTTGAATTGGAGGAAAAAGACTAGTCACTTGTCCCACCCTTTGTCTCACACTCAGTTGATAGATATAGAGGGCATCCCATACTCATATTCCCATCATGTTAGGATGAAAGCTCACATCAGTCAGTAGTTGTTGATGAGGATCCACTTTGGCTTATCGATGATATTAAGTAGCACTTGTTGACAAAAGCATACCTAGGGAGGTAACTAATAGATTAAGAACTTATATTGGGGTAAGATCTTTTGGCTACTATAGGAGTCAAACAGTCTATAAAGTCATAGGACATAGTGCACCAAGGGAGATAGCTTCAAAATTGCACCCTGGAAATAACAGTTGATGATGCAGCTAGTTTGGACTGCAAGGTGTCACTACCTTTACCAAAGCTAGCTTCCCATCCAAGGGTGTGCCACCTTTTCTTAGAGCGGGGCCTATTATGATAGAAAATTTATTCATTTTCTTGTATAATATTTTTTTTTTTGTTTTTTTTCTCCTTACTCTCAAGGGTATTTCCACCTTTTCTCAAAGAGTAGGTTAAAATGGTAGGGACCAAAGTCCTTTCCTCCCATGAATTATTTGTTATTTTTTCTTCTTCATTTTTTCGGAGACTAGTAGGAATACCATTTGTTATAACCATCCATGCCACCTTTGCTAGATTAAAAGGGAAGGTAACAGAACATGGGTGGGAGTTGAACTCATGGCAACAAAAAAAAATTCCTTCTCATTAAAATGAGAATTATGGCTATTAGTAGCATCATGAGAAATAGTAATGAGTGACACCCTAGGGGGAGGAGGACTATCAGTTGTGATTGTGAAGATCCCCAAGGAGAGAAGTACTTCTTTAAGTAATAGCCATCAATCAAGAAGAAATCATCAGACATATCTACAGCTTGTATTTGAATAGAGCCATTAGGGTTGATAGCAAGTACCTTGTAGGGGCCCATCCAACACTATTGGAGTTTTCTTGGAAACTTACCAAAGGGGAAATCATATGCTAGGTTACCTTCCTTAGCAGTATTCCCTAGTTGCATACTAAAATATGGAGCTCTCTAGAGAACACTAAGAAAATGAGGAAAATACTACAAGAAAGTCTATCTTATAGTATGAACAAGCATATCTTTCATTCTTCAAGAGACTGCAAGAAAGAAAACAATACCATGAATAATAAATCTTCATGTGGCATCATAAACAATTCCTCCCACATATTTACCTTCATCAAATTGCCAAGATATCTTTATTATCATGCATTATTGACAAAAAAACACAAAGATCTACTCAATCTTGAATGGAATTGGTCACACATACTTCATTCGTTCTGATTCATTGTTCTTCATCTCTCCAATATATAGTTTCAACCTCTGAAATGGCTATCTTTCTCTCTCAATCATGCATAGATCATAGCCACTTACAAAAGCATATAACGAATCATTTAACTCCTCTCTTGGTTGTGGAGTTTCCCTCTAAAAGGCATGTCTAATTGCACCAAAGACACTACAATGACCCTTGAGAGATCAACACTATCATTATCACTTCAGTCTCTTTACTCTAGTCTTCATCAACTACTTCTTTATTCAAGCTAGCTGATTTTGAGCTTGCACTCTTCTCGTTCCAATGTTGGAAATTTTTACCAAGCTAAACATTCATCCCACAAAATACTCATAGATGCAAACAAAAGCCAACATAAGACATATAGAGTGTCAATAGTACACCATGAAACCTCATAGTTTCAACCAAAACTATTCGCACTCATAAAAATTTATTCAAAATATACCCATTCACACTCAAACCCAATCATTCACAATCTCAGAATCTCAAATAGTATCAAAAATAATACCAAATAGTCACAATACATGCATAACAAAACCAATCAAAATACAAATACATAATCTCAACTCATCTCATAATCTTATCAAAAACCATCATTCATAAACCAAAATCATTGAAACAATATCCAAACTCTCCAAAACACATCCAAACTCATCAAAAACTAATAAGAAATGCATCCAAAGCAACCAAAAATCACCCAAAATCCAACAAAAAGCTACTAAAAACATAGCCTCTTTCACTCTCAACATTTGTTTTGATTGGTAATTCACAATTTGTTTGAAAAGAGAGAAAGACTATTTGAGAACTACACATGTGAAAGCACTTGAACAAGGTCTAAATTAAAGAAAGGTGTAACAACTACTTGTATACAAGGATGACTAAGCAAGTCAATAACAACCAAAGTAGAACACTGAGTAAGAGATAAAAACTTAACTAAAACAATTAGCAATGAGACTTTAGGAACCAAAAAAAAGTGAAGAGGACCCCATCAATCACAAACCATCTAGAATCTATAGGAAGAAGTTCTATGATCCTAAAACCTATACAAGTGTGCATATGCTTAAGAAGTGGACTTAAACCCCCATCTCCCACAATGAGTAAAGACCTTAGTCCTAGTAAACCATTGATAATGAAAAAACCCTCTCCACAACCTAATCAACCAAGTCATTGAGATAGAAAACTTAGAGACCATGGGCACCACATCGAGTACAATGGATAGAACTAAAAATTTTGGAAAAGCTTTGAATGACTTTCAGGCTACATAGAAACTTTCCAAATCATTGAGGATTTTGATGTCTCTAGTACGACCTCGAAGGCCATGGGACAGAAGCTTATATAGTTTAAAGACCAATAAACAAGTACACTCAATTGGTTGGTAGATATCAATAACAATACACAATAATAGCTTATGAACATGCAAGTAGAGAGGGAAATAATCTAAAACATATTGTTGAACATTGAAGTTGCAAGATCCTCATAAGATTCATTATCTCAACTTGTGTTGTAATGCATGTTTGAATGCACAAACATGCTTTAGGTAGCAACCTACATAGGTCAAACTCTCTTTATGGGAATGGGAAATACACTTGAAACGAGGGATTAATCAAAGATTCCTTTCATGGACAAGAAACTAGATAAGTATAAGGTCAATGATGATCCTTACAACTTTATTTAACTATTCAAACAAGCTTGCGAAGCAAACAAACTTATCAATGACACTAAGCAAGTGCAACCATTTGAATTATGTCTAGGAGAAAAGGGACAAACCTAGTTCGTCAAGCTTGATACCATTGAAAAAGCCATTCTCATTGCTAAAGGACCTCTTCATTAATCGTTTTATGGAAGTCGAATACTATGATAGCCTCATCATTTGGCTAATGAACATCAAGCAAGAAGAAGAGGGAGAGTATGTGAGATTACATCTCCAAAATGAGGAGCTTGTTTGAAAAATCCTCATTATGAAAGGCTATGATGACAAAAGCATTCATTAAGGGTATCCATGAAGAAAGAAACTACAAAACCCTAGCAAAAAGTTTTGACTTAAATCATTTTAATGTTAATGATTTTTTATATGATGTTATCTAAGTTTTAATTACCTTCATCGAGAGGGAACTAGAAACAAGAAAGATATAAGTACTAGCACTTTCAGCTAAGTTGAAGCAAAATTGAGGCAAGTAGTGCATAAGACTTCATGGCTGATGTAAAGAAGCAACAGTAAGAGCTTTTAGAGATGGTTGAAGCTCTAAAGTTGTCCCAACCTTATTATCAAAATGTGTGGCACATTCATTGTGGTGGAGGGTGTCTTCTTAGAAAATGCTCACGTGATGAGTGAACATTGCACTAACTTTAGATGCCTTGGACATCAAGTTGTATTTTGTCAAGATCCTAGGCAACTTTCACATATTGCAAGTCCACAACCAAAAAGTGAAGGACTTCCTTTCCTGATGTAATAATAACTAGCAACACTTCGAGTCCCACCAACTAAGGATTTGATGGTCCCATAAAGCCAAAATCAATCCATTAGGCATATCTAAGCCTCCTAGTCCCACCATAACTTACCCAGCCAAGTGACCCTTCTATACTCTTATAAAAGAACTACATAATGAAGAGGAATGCACAAATCCTTGCATGGCTCATGATGATGAGGAGGGAAATGTGATCCTCATGGTCACCGCCCTATTGCAATCATGATGTTAGGTCATGGAAGAGGGAAAGAAGCAAACTACTCGAAAAAAATAGTTGAGTTTTGGAATTGTCACCAACCACAAAACCTATCAAATGACTACCCCAAGAATCAAGAACCTTCATTAGGAAACCGAGCGGACCAAAGATGCACTAAGTGTGGCATGACTCGCATGAATCAAGATTTCCTTAAATACTAGACATCCCATAATACACAAAGTGGGTCTATTGGATGTAATATCTCAATTCCAAGGGTGAAATCCACAATCATTGATACCAAAGATAGAACTAATACCATCTGCCTATCTTAGGGTCAAGCTAATTGCAAAAAATAGCATATCATCAAGGCTCTCATCGATGAATGAGTGATTGCAACATCCTTACCTAGAACGAACAAGTGCCCAATAATGCAACAATCAACCCATATGGGGGATCTCTACATTCTCTCTAGAGAAGTATAAAATTGTAATGACCTTGGAAACCAAAAGCTTGCCCATCATGTTTTATGTGCTTCCAAATCAAGAAGATTTAGGAAAGGAAATCCTACTACTTGGAATACATTTTAGATGTGCAACCAAATGTAAAGTGGACTATGAAGCACACCACATCTACTTGACCCTACCAAGAATCAAGATAATCACAAATTTGAGAAAAGTAAATCTTTCCAACTCTCATTGGAAGGGCAAGACACCTATCTTCAAGTCAAAAATGAGGACAACAAGGAAGTTCTTAAGGAACTTCTCAAGGCACAAGAGGAAACGTGAGTATCGGTCATCAATGTAGAAATCCTCCTTGTCTAAAAATGAAAGCCAAAGTTGCTAAAAGCTATAAAATGATCCCAAAGCCTACCAATAAAAGACCACCACATCATAGGAAATGAAGATCTTGGGGATACCATCATCAAACTTGATAGACAGCAAAATTTTGTGATGGGTCTCCAAAGAGTTGCTATGTGTTTGAGGGTATTATGCAAAAAATCGATGGATCTAGTTGCCTAAACCACCCATGCCATAAACTCTATCAACGATGGCCCAAGTCTCACCCAAAGTAAAGAAAATAAGAGAAATATCAAAATTAAAATCAAAGTCTAGGACGCAAGAGACTACGCTAGTCAAGTTTGAGACCAAAATTTCAAATTTAATCAATCCACAAAAGATACTTGAGTCCATCTTGACTAGGGTAAACAACCTGAGGTGGTTGTGGTAGCCCACAAGATAAGCCAATGGTTTGTCAAAGGCCATTAACATGATCAAAGCCCATGAAACAACCTCCTCCTAGTGATATTTCTCAATCTAAAGAGGAAAGCCTAAGAAGAAAACAAACAATCTACCTAGTGTCACTAGGCATTAGAGTAGTAGTGGTAAATGAATCAAAGGAGGAATAAATATCAAATTTAAGAGGAGCCATAATTGAATTGTGGACCTTATTAAAAAAACCATGCTACAGATCAAGACTACTATAAGGCTCATTATGACTATATCCATTCTTTAATCATTAGCTTATTTGTTTTCATGTGAATTGAGAGGAGAGAACTGATCATCTTAGAGAATGAGTATGAGCTACTAGGTGAGAGTAGCTCGAGCAAGAGATAGAGGAAATGCATGAAAACATGTGTCTGTCCATACCACATTGTTGAGCTACTCATAGAGCCTAAGATTTTGATTCTCTATTGTTGGGATCTACTCTCTTGAGTTTTACTCAAACTCATATCAATGTGTCAAGTAGAGGGTTTCACCAAAAGCCAAGGAGCAGTTAAATAGAGGATCTCATAAAAAGTACGTGCAACTAAAATAGGGTAAAATAGGCTAGTGTATGAGAACTTGATGAATGAAAATGAATAGAGTCTAGAGTATTTAGATTTTTCATCTTCTCAAAAATTTGGAAAATAAGCCTTAAATACATCAACTTTTCAATCTTATGTGAGCCACATTGTGTATTCTAATTCATTTATTGCTTACATGTTGGATATTCTCCATGCTTGCTTTTCTTGAGAGCTTGACAAGGAGGTAAAGGAGTAGTTTATGAGTGGGTATGGTAACTCTATAAGACAATGACTAGTGTAGGTAGAGAGCTTGTTTGTGTGCATGTGTGTTTGTCTACTTGTTTGCGTCTTTGTCTCCATGCCTAAAAGCTCTAGTTTATCATGAGGAGTTTGGAGGCACTTTGGCTCATATTGACTGAATGGGTCAAAAGTGAGGTTGCTTTCCTTACTTTCTTAAAAGGCCTTTGGTCCTTGATGTGGCATCTATCTCCTTGAGTAACATGGTGGCCACACATGTACTTGTGGTTGGTTATTTTTTAACAATGCTCATACTTGAATTATTAAAATATCTAACTAAACCAATATGCATGTCATCAATTTTTACTTGTGCATTCACACTTTTTGTATGAATAGTAGAGGTTGTTTCTAACAACCATTCTTGTAGGTCTTATTGAATACTATCCTAGAATCTTTTATCCCATCCCATTCGCTAGTGCTTAATTATTTCTTGAGTAGCTAGCTTGGTTTTTTTTTTTAATGAGTTCATGGATGGAAGTGGTATTAATCTCTAATCAACACTCCAAGCATGTGAGGTTAGTGGACCATGAACCTGGAATTTCTAGTATGCTACATGACCCCATCAATAATTAGGCTCTAGAGAGCCAAATAAATCTCTTCAAATCATCCTATGAGCTCAAATATTTGTTCTATGGAGGTTGTTTGTTTGGAGACCTTATAGTTATGTTGTTTCACTCTTGAAACATGTTGGGTTGTTTTGAGGCCTTGTAGATACGTTGTTTTACTCTTGACACACATTGGGTTGTGGCTCTATGGTGGGTTTGGGGGGAGGGGGGGGGGGGGGGGGGGGGGGGGGGTGCGTGCGTGCGTCCTTGAACTCTAGATGTAGTTAATGCTTCTTCCTTTGATCTATTTGTGCTTATCACCTCGATCCTATATTTTTGTGGTTTTTCCCCCCTAAATTTCTTTCTAAATTCTCACTATGGGAGTCAATATGATCAAGTAAGAGAGAGTGGAATAAGTAGCACTTTATGAAATAAAAGATGAGACTCAGTGGAAAATAACCCTAACTAGTTTTAGGATACTCCTAGACTACAACAAAATGCCATGTTTTAGGTAGTGTGATGTTCTCTAATGAATCTTTTAATTGTTCATGACTGCTATGGTCATGAGGGGTCGGGTTTTAGGGTCCCAGAGTGTACTTGAGAGTTGAAAACCTTATTGTTGGGGCCCCATTTTAGGTCCTAACAATTGGCATGTTTGCAAGGAGCGCATTAGGATTCCCAACAGGGCCTAAAATTGGCTCTCAAGGAGCATAAAGAATGATTAAGGAGACAAGAAAATATATTTCACAAGCATTGTATTGATCATAGTAGTCCTATTTTACTTAAAGTTAGGGGTCTTATAGCCCCCCATATTTTAAAAAAGTCCTAATGTGTGTAAGAGTGGGAGTTTACCCCTCTGGACATAGTAGTTGGACATATCACATGTCCTAGACCTAGTCCTAGCAGTGGATTAACTCCACCCATTAGCCATTTTGTTCCTCATATAGTGCATCAACTATGGCACAACCATTGCCATTAATACCTACACAAGCAATTCAAGTTCCAACACAAGGACACGGGCTCTACCCACATTAGAGTGTCCCTTGATCATTTTTAATGGTGGGCCAAATGAGGATTATGAATTGCATATCAAGGATCTTTAAGAGTTGATATTCAACTATCAAATAAACGATGAAGCACATCACATGATATTTTTTTGCATGATACTTAATGGGAACACAATTGAGTAGTACTATTGCCTTTGTCAGCTAATTTAGTTACCACTATGTGAGAGTTTTATACATCTTTTCTTCGTAAGGAATTCTCCCCCAAAAAGGGTGGCAATACTAGCTATATATACTCAATAAAACTAACTAGAACTTAATAAATGTGTAAAGGCATATCCTCAAAAGCTACATGAGGTGTTTCATTGCTTAGACACTACCATTTCATTACCTCCTACTACTAAACTAATTCTTCTTAAGAGGAGTTGACTTCACAATAATCCAAATTCACTTGAGTAACACTATGCTTAATGATATATGTAACTATAACAAAGGGGGTAGAACTGAGGATCTAAGTTTCTTATGAAATAGAGGAAAAACTCTCTCAATCCCTAGTATAATGTTGAGTGTAGTGCTGACAAGTTACAGCCCATTGTCTGCATTACCTATTAGCTCTATGGGTTAGACTCACGGACCCTTAAATCCATTGCCCAAATTACCTATAGCTTTGTGGATCAAACTCAAGGACCCTTAAATCAAAGGTTTCTGCAAATGCCTACCCCTAGGATGCCTAATTTAGTTCATTCTATGCCTATGATGTCCATGAGTAGTGGACTAGCTACCATGGTGAACCAAGGAACTACACAACCTATCAATCATTTACAAATAGTAAAACCTAATGTAGAGTGATGACTACTAAAATTACTAGATATGAATCTTCATTATCTAATATCGTACAAGAGGTAAAAGATATGATTAAACACTACACTATCATGATCATGGAGTAATACCATCAGATCGTAGGTGAACCTTCTTAAAGAAGAGCAAAAGCTTATGGGAGCTCATGGGAACTAGAAAGCCCGATGAAGGGAGTCTATTGAGATTTAGTTGTAAGTGGGGTGGCAGTCTTCAATATCTTTCGTGTAATTGTCAATATATAAAATGTGATATATGTTAAAAGTCAGGTCATATGGAAAATACTTGCTGGAGTCAAGTAAGTTAGCTTCAATAAGGAAGTCAACAACCTACGTCGATTAGTCGTCACACAAATGATGGAAACACTCAAGGGGAGGACCCTAAGAAAATCTTGCAAAGGGGGAGAGCTACTCTTAAGGAGATGTCTAGTGGGTTTAGTCTGGTTGAGACACTTTCAATCAGTGGGAATGCTACTTGTAATGATGTTCGGACTGTCATTAGGGGTCAAAAAGTAAAAGAAGATCAAAGGGCCAACTCTGCTACTAGTAAACCTAACCCTAAATCAAGTGTTATTGTGATAAGACAGTTATAGACACAAACATTCAAATAGATCCTCTAAAACCCAATGGTGATCTAGATGAGTCTGTGGTCAACAATAAGCATAAATATATTGGTGAAGTGAAGCATGTGGTAAATCTAGCAACACAAATCTTAAATACAAATCACTTTATCGAATATAAAAGAATTTGAATAAGTAAAGATATTCGAAAAGAACAAAATAGGGCCCAACCTCCCCCATAACAAAATCCATGATTTGCATCATCCATTATGAAATATTGATATATATAACTATTTATATTCATATCATACATCTAATTACAAAGAAAATACAAACATAAATCAAAATACAAAGTTTTGTGTGTCCAACGGTTTCATGTAACTTGCTATAGTTGTAGTAGAGATTTTTCTATGCCAAATCATGACGTTTTCACATTACAATCGCATTCAAGATGCGATAAGACTACAAAATGATATTAAAAGCTTTAAATTTTGACTCTGAATATGGGGAAAATAACAAAACTAATATTTTACTCTCTTGTCCTCTTTTGTGCATAAACTTGTTGCTTTTATAAAGAAAGTTAAGAAAGCTTTCTAAAAATTAGTCACATAAATAAAATAGCAAAGCATTCCATAAAGAGAACTTGTTTTAATGAAAGCATATCTTAAATCTAATACTTTGTATACTAAAAATATTAAATAAAATTATTTGGTGGTATTAAAGGCCAATTATTTTGTTAAAATTACCAGTAAAGAAGCTTACACTTGTAATTCACAAATAAATTAATAAGTTTGACAATACACAACATCATGTAAATGCATATCATTATACATTATGCTTACTATATAGATTCACTTGAAGATTATTTATGCTCGATAATTCTTTAGAAATAGTAATTTGCTTAATTCCATCTAATAATCTACTCACCATATTCCTAAACATATTAATTTTCTTCTATCTATCTACCAACTATAATGCAACCAATGTCACATGATGCACTTACATGTAATAAGTCACAATTATGATGTAAATAGATAATGAAAATCCACATAGAATCATTGTATTTTCATAGTAATCTTTGTAAGACAATGAAAAGCTACAAATAAATAAGTATAAAATAATTGTATTTTCATAATCATCTTCATAACATCTATGACACGATCCACAGTGTAAGTTGATATGTATTCTTAGCCTTATAAACCTATAAAAAAACCCACAAAATGATAAGTAAAGTTCATTTTTAATAACATAACCCTTCATCATACAATAACCAATTATTAGTCCAATTGAAAGAAACACAAACTAAATAAGAAAGAAATTAGAGGTAACAAAGAGGAGAGAAGGCATGCAAGACATGAGATTGGGTATGATCTTGCCATGCATGGGTCAACACCTCCCCCATTAAGCTTTTCTGCTCAAAGATAACATTGAAAAACATCTCCTTTTTGGGCCTTTTCTTTTTTTGCATAAACACTATGCTTTTATATCAATATTTTTAACTCCTATCAAATATACTTAAATTAAGATTTACAAATTGGTTGTCAACTACCATCCACAAGAAATTCAAGATAATTCTACGAACATGTTATGTTGTGGAGTTTGTAGGGCTTAATTACATAGGGAATAAATGGTGGAAACATGTTGAGAAACATTGCCCTACAATTCTTGCTTATGTGGATGGCATCTTGATAAAAAGTGCAATGATAGATCCTAGCTTATCCTTAAGCATTATGAGCATGGATTTGCTAGAGAGGCTAGGTCTACCCATTCAAGAAGATTTCACAACAATCTTGAAGATGGGGATAGTAGTTTAAGACAACCAAAGGGGATGGTTTCCCAAGTGCATGTGACGGTAGCTCATATTAGTATATTATTTACTTCTGCGTGATTTGATTCATTGGAAGGCCAAGCTATTAGCTCTTATTGCAACAATCATGAATCTTACATTTTGATTTCTTAGGTGATTCTATTGAAAAATCATACATTCCCTCTTATGCATGTTTTAGTGTTTTAAACAAGGCATCCTACCACATTGTTTATAACATATGAAAATAGCTTCCTTAATTAATATTCACACTTGGTTCCTTATCACATCCCAACTTTACATACACTAAGCAATCCATTGAAAAACAAGTATTCTTTGATTTATTTATTTTTCATATATACAATCTCTCCAAGAGCGAATCAACTCATAAGTCGAAGTTTAAGTCAGATTCCATTCTTGTCCAATTCTTCACGGGCCTTCCAACACTAACTACATTGAGCTCGTATAGGTTTCCAACCCTACCTTAGGAGCAAGAGATTATAATTTATACCAAAGCTCCACTGGTTCTCACCTGCCAATAAGGGTGAACCTTTCTATACGAGTAGCGATGGTAATAATCGCATTTGAACCTTTCTATGCAAGTAATTAATTTTTTTTACCTTACAAGGAAAACTAAACTTATAATTTTAAAAAAGTATTAGATTTCACTAATCTAAGAGTTAATAAGATTTTTATGCAAATTCATTGTGTTTTCTAGTAATTTAAATAATTTTTCTTAATAAAAAATTCACCAAACTAACATTTTTTGTCATACTTAAGTAATCCTTACTTTTAATCTATTTTTTAAATTTTTAAATTTTCTTAGAATTTTTTATATTATTTCATTTTATATTTTTAGTTTTTAGAATGTAACAATACCATGAAAATAATATAAGCATTATTTTACTAATTTTAAAGAAAGTTTTTACTAATTAAGATAAATAAAATTTAATTTCTAATAATAAAAATACTTTTAATTTTTATTCTAAATTTTTTTAAAAAGTTTGACACTACTTCAATTAATAATGGATTAAATTTTAATTTTTGTCTAAATTTTCTAGAAAATTGGGTATTGTTTTTATTATTTAATGATAGTAAAGAAATAAATATTATACATCAGCCATATTAACGATCGAATCTTGACATCATGGTTGCTCAAGGATCCTACTACGTCAATATATTGACCAGCCAAGGGCCATCGTGGATAAGAAGAATAAGAAAATAAGAGTTTTCAAAGAAAAAGATGATACATGAACAACCTTTAGCTTCCTTGAAGAGTTTCCTCACCTGTAACTTGAGATTATCACTCCCTTACTCATTCAAAGAGTTGACTTTTCGTGATTGTGTGTTCAAAATGAGAAGAGGAGCTCAACTTTAGATAGTTTTTTTCTTTTTTGGAGGTCCTCAGGGGGAAAGGGGAGATTTATTCTTTTATTTTTTATGAAAAGTTAAATTTTAATTACTTTATAGCAAATCTTTTTACTTATCTTTTTTTCTCTTATTGGTGTAGGAAAGATTTTTTGTTTTTTCTAAGAAAAATGTAAGGGGGGGCAAGCGCATTAGCTATCGCCTTTCCTCCTTTTTACCCCCTATCCCCTTCCTTAAAGATTAATAACCTTAGTCTCCTTTTTTCTTTGTTTTATATTAATCAATTAATTAATACTTATTATTATTTATTTATTTATATTTTGTTTTTTTAATATCTATCTATATGTGTGTGTGTACGTGTGCACGTATGTGCGTGTGCACGTATGTGCGCGTGCACGTGTGCATGTGCGTGCGTGCGTGCGTGCGTGCGTGCGTGCGTGCGTGCGTGCGTGCGTGTGTGTGTGTGTGTGTGTGTGTGTGTGTGTGTGTGTGTGTGTGTGTGTGTGTGTGTGTGTGTGTGTGTGGATTATACATACACACCTCGAATATGTTTAGAAACTTTCAAAAAAATTTCGAAAATCATGAAAAAATAATACATTTCAAAGCAAATTTTCAAGATTTCTTGGTAGGAATAAATAATTTTGAAAATTTTAAATATATATATATAATGGATCAATTTCTCTTAAATTACTTAGAAATTGGAATCAACTTCCACAAAAATTCAACAAATTTGTGAAAGTTTCCTTGTTCACAAAATAATTCATGACTTTGGTTTTTGATATATTAAATTTTAATAATAATCTTTGAAAAATAAAAATTAATTCCTTTTAATTAAGAAAACTTTTTAAAAATCTTGATTAATTTTGTAAAATTTATTTTAGCTCCAAAAAATACTAATTATCTTAATTTAGTTATTGTTAAATGATTGATCTTGAATTTTTGGCTTACCAGCCTCCCCTTGAGTTATAACTAGTTCCCCTTCAGAATTTCGAAAAGAGACTTGGCCCTTTCCACAATGAATGTGAGCGTCATTGGGTATTAGCCAATCCATTCCGAGCAAACATTCGTGGACACCTAGGTTCATTACCCTGAATTTAACCAAAGTCGACTTTCCACCCAGTAGGAATCTCACCTTAGCAGTTATTGATCCTTTGTTAAGGTCCATTGCACTCATGTAGTGATTGGGTTTTGCATTAAAATCCATGGTGCTATCATAATCACCTGATTCTTCTTCCAATACTTTATGTTCTTTATCATTCAATTCTTTTGTCCTTGGAAAGAGATTATTATGCTAGTCAACCACCATCCGATATAGCTAAGATAATTGCTAGTTATGACTATCTAACAACTCTTCAAGACTTCAAACTACTCTCACTAGACAATTTTCTTAGAGACTCCGAACTTTTAAGGAAATTATGCAACTAAAAAGGGTATGAGCAAAAATGTAAAGAGAGTTTGACGATATCAAGAGGTTGATCTTTGATTTAAAAGCAAGGGGATTCTCAAATGATTCCCTATCAAACTTAGCACAATAGTGACTTCATGATATTTCCAACATGCCCCAAGAAGGAATGCACATAACCAAAATCGTACTTGCACGATTAGCTAGAACACCTAGTATGCAAGAACAATCCAAAATTTTCATCATCATCAAACAAACAAACAAATATAGAATGAGTGATGATCCTTTCAATTACACCTTTATGAAGGAGTTTGAACAAGTGGCTAAGGCTAACAACCTCACTCGAGAAGTGAAGTGGAAGCCTTGAAGCTTTCCCTAGATGAAAAGGCAAGAACATGGTTGACAAACCTTGACAACACCAAGAAGCCCTCGTGTGCTACTCTAAGAAACCTCTCCATTATGTGATTTTCCAAAATTGGACAATAGTAAAACCTTGTTGCCTAATTGTCAAACATACAACAAGAACTTGAGAAAGATACATCATTGGAATATGAAGTGTTGTGGAATCTAATAAGGAGCCCACTAAATACTCTAAGTGCTAGGATTTTGAATTAGAGCCTACATACTTGACACATGCTGTAAACTTTGAGGAAGAAGCCATAAAATGATAAACTATAGGAAAAACCTATGGAGAAACTCACATGACCTAGAGGCTTTGCTTGCTCAATTCAAAAAGCTTGTGACACCTAGAATTGATATCAAGCCTTTGTTGAGAAGGCAAGCTTAACACGTGTGGACATTGATGATGGACCATCCGGTTACATGGGTTTCCATGTCTACACTTAGCGCATTGGTGGTCATTATGATTCTCACATGGCTGTTGACTTATCACTTGCTCTATTTGGTTAGTTATACCTATTTACAATTAGCATTCTTCTAGTGCTAGTCTATTAATATAGTCAATTATGCACTATTTAACTTAGTTGGCCACTTTCATTTATGTTGTATTTTATCTATATTTTTTATACATTGCATTGTGTGAGAAAGAAGGAAAAAAAAAACTAGCAAAAAAACATTTTGGCCTCTATCTCTCTTCTTATGATTTTGAGTGAGCTTTCTCTTGTATATATTATGTGTCCAGTGCAGTAGCTCAAGTAAATCCTCCCACCACACGATTCATGACATGGTATTAGAGTGGTGCCCCTGAGAGAGGTTAGTTTGGAAGGGTAAAGTGAAAGAGAAGGAGCAAGGATTCAAGCAAGCTAGCAATCGGTAAGAAGCTCTCCCATTTTCTCTATCTTTCCTTTGGATAGTACTTATTATGAAGGCACAGAAAGCAAGGCGGATCAAAAATCTCATATTCTTTTGGGATCTAGTGTGCAAGAAGAATGGTATATATTATGTAGATAAGCCCTTCAGGCCTTTTCAATGTGTTTTTTGGCCATCTGAGGTTACTTCAAGCCATGTTTTAGCTCTATAGGATTAGGTGGATAGTAGTTTTAGAGCATATGTAATTTCAGCCATGTCAACCGTTCTCAAGTGCACAAGTTAGAAGTTTCAAATCTGTAAGTTCTAAGGTGTTTATCAAGACCCAAACACAAGTTTTATCTATAAACATGTTGCAAATTGTATGTATTATTTAGCTATTAGTGACTAAGGATGCCCGGTTCTTTGTTGTGCACATCTTGTGAGGGGTTGTAGAAGTATTGCTTACTGTTGGGTAATCATTTATGTCATAGTGGCTGAGAATAGTGGAAATCCAAGTATTGGAAAGCTAGAAAAAAGCAATTATCCATCATGAAACTTTTATGTGATGAACCTTTTTATAGGAAAGTGCCTCTATGAATTTGTTTTAAGTGAAGAAAAAGAACTAGAGCTAAACGATCATGCAACTGCATAATAATTAAAGGCTTAGAAAGAATGGAATACAAAAGACAAAAAGATAATATATTAGTTGTCTGTAGTCATTAATAACACTATGTTGGGATCTAACAAAAATGTAAAAAATTTACATGTAGATTGGACAACCTTCAAGAATATGTTTTAAGTAAGTTCAAGTCAAAAGCAAGAGTTGAATACTTTGAAGAAAGAGAATATGCATGTAAATGGGTATGTTTTGAAGGTAAGAAGCAAT
The DNA here is from genome assembly GCF_053477565.2 of Lygodium microphyllum. Classification (NCBI taxonomy): domain Eukaryota; kingdom Viridiplantae; phylum Streptophyta; class Polypodiopsida; order Schizaeales; family Lygodiaceae; genus Lygodium; species Lygodium microphyllum. The sequence goes on along the minus strand of NC_141139.1, from coordinate 88,255,740 downwards.
GCATTGGTCTCTCTTATGATCACTAAAGAGATCAACATGCAGGGTGAATCATCTGAAAGAAGTGATGAACATGTCCAAGTATTTTACTCAAGTTCAAGAAGGGAACATGGTAGATCCTCTTCAAAGAGGCCATGGTATGGATCATGTTGGTGGTAACTAGCAAAACATGTTAAATCAATAGTTTGGTGATATACATATTTCAGCAAATCTAGAGATAAGGGGAGCTCTAGAGGAAGAGGTGGGTGGCATAATAGAGTTTCTAGTAATTTTGGTATTATTTACCATTATTGTGCAAAATAAGCCATATTGCAGTCCATTGTTTTGATAAGATGAATGGCATTCGCAATGGCAAATCACAGGAAGGAAATTATGCATCATCTTCGAGACAAAATGATGATAAAAATGAGTGTTTATTTGTCAAGAAGTATATGATGAATGCTATTATAGAAAAGGGGGCATGTGATGATGTATGGTGTGTTGATTTAAGTGCATCTAATCATATGACCATCCATGATGAATGGTTTGGAGAAATGTAGGATTTACAAGTCCAAGTTATGTAGAGATGAGTAATGATTGGAGTCATCCAACATCACTATCAATGCCATTGGAGCAAAATGTAAAGTTGGGTATTGATCTTGGGGACGAGATAGAAGACCCTATTATGTTCACGAAGATAAGGAGTTTGATCTATATGACCATCATAAGGCTAGACCTAGCTATACTATTATACTTGTGTGTCAATTTATGCAGGTACAACCTTGTTTGGATGCAATCAGATGCATATTGAGGTATGTGAAGTCCACCTTGCATTATTGACTTTTCTATGAGGCAAGTAATGATTAACAAGTGTTTGGGTACACTGATGTAGATTGGGCTAGTAGCAAGTCTACTAGAAGATCTACTAGTGGATTCTTGGTTTCCGTTGATAGTATAGCAGTTACTTGGAGAAATAAAAATTAACCAATGGTTGCTTTATCAAGTACAAAGGTTGAGTATTAAGGTGTTGCTATGGTAGGATGTGAAATGATATGGTTGGAAAAGTTATTCTGTGATTTGGATGTGTAGGGAGATGGTCTAGTTATTATTCATTGTGACAACATGAGCAGTATTTTATTAGCTAGGAACCCAATGTTCCATGCTAGGACAAAAAACATTGAGGTGCATTAGCATTTTACAAAAGAGAAGGTATTTGTAAGAGAGATCAACTTGGTATATGCCAGCTAACAAGATTAGATAATTAACATTTTCACAAAAGGATTGGGTAGTACAAAGAATCTTTGAGGATTTCAAAGCTTACTTGGAGTTGTAAACATGTAGTTGAGCTTAAGCGAGAGTGTTGAGATAACAAGCTCAATATGTGCATATATTGATGATGGAACGCCCGGTTAGATGGGTCTACATTAGCACATCAGTGGTCATTATGAGCCTCATATGGCCACTAACTTACCACTTAATACATTTGGCTAGATACACCTACCTATAGCTAGCATAGCGCCAAATTAATTAGTATAGTTAGTTATGCACTCTTTAACATAGTGGGCTACTAATTCATGTTGTATCGTATCTATACTTCTATACATTACATTGTGTGAGGAAGAAGGAAGAAAAACCAGCAAGAAAACATTTTGGTCTCTATCTCTCTTCTAATGTTCTTGAATGAGCTTCCTCTTGTGTGCATTGTGTGTGTTCAGCACAATAGCTCAAGTCTCCTCATCATGCAATTTGTGCATAGCCTTTAGAAATTCATCGACCCTAGGCCTTCAAGACCCATCCCACTAATGTTGCTTCTAGTTATTTAGTTAACACATCCACCACTGAAGAAGAGGAGCACACTCAACACTAAAGCTCATATGACAAAGAAGCTAATTCAATTCTCTTGAACTATCATCAATGCCTAACATGATGATAAGGTGTAGGAGACAAACAACGATCCAACCATATGGGACTATAATATGTTAGAATTGCAATCAACTTGGACATGTGGTTTGCTATTATTTAACAAATTAAGAATCTCCTCAAACCATTGACATTGACCTAAGATGCAATTAGTGTGGCATTCCTCAATTATATCAAGATAGAGACATGGTACTTACAATTGCTAAAAATCTCATGGTATTAAAGAATTTCCTAAATTTGCTTGGAAATAAGAAGGGTGAAGGTGTAATCAAAATATGCTTTAATCCATTCAAGGTACAAAAGAGTGGAAACAACACCCCTTCATAATTCCAACCCTACCTCAGAGTGTAGTAGGTGCCTCATAGGTTCTTTACTCAAGATTCTAATAGATCTACTTCACAAAACCTCAAGAGTGTCAATCTTGATAATTGTAGCTCAATAGCTAGAAAGCTACTTTTTTATTCATGTATGCAACTCTATTAGCATTCCTAGTCATCTCATGTGTTACCTTAGGTGTCCTTCTTGCTATAAGCATAAGGGTAGTAACATTGAACCACTTATCAATTTTCTCTTTGTGGTCCTCTGATTGTTTGTCTCTAAGGTCTATCATCCTACTATGTTCTTCTTGGTCTACAAGATTTCAATCAGATTGATCAAGGGTGTGATAGAGGTTGTTTTTAAGGAAGTAATCCTCTAGGCAAGCTAATATCATGGCTTATGTCTCTAGTTAATTGAAGATTAATTTTGTTTTGGATGAAAATATATGTGCATTTTATCCATTGTTGGCTCAATAGGCCATTGTCTTTCACTACAAGATTACTAGGTGTGAAATTTATAGCTAGATGAAGTGCAAAAACTTTATTGGTAGCCATGGTCATGCAATTATGGGTAGGTAGTCATGAACAACTATGGTCATTATTAATGTGCCTTATTATTAGTCATCTTGTAGGAGTCTCTCATAAAAATTTGAAGTCTTCTAAGGATAAGGTTTGATCTTCAATTTTGGTTTGATTTTTTGCTACAAATGATGGAGATCTCCCCCTTCTCGAATCTTTTGGCTATGGTAGCATGGTGCTCTTCCTTTGGATGCAAATCTTGATTTTCTCTCTCTTCATTACCATCATAAGCTATAGATCTTAATCGTCTCTCTTTTTTTTTCTTCCTATGAGGAAGATTTCCTTTGCTTCCACAACTCTCTTCTCCTTCTTGCATGAGCTTTCTCTTAATCTCTCTTTCTTCCACTCTCTCCCTCCCATATTTGACAACTTACAAGAGTTTTAGGTAAGTAAAATGTTTAGAGTCTCTCTAAAGATGAGCTCAAGTCATGGCCATGGCTATGATCATATCAATGTCAATGCTTGTTGTGCCATTTTAGGGTCAAGAGTCACGGTCAAGTTGAGAATCCATTGAGATGTCATAACATCTTTTTATGGCAAAGGAATTTTACCTTTATTCCATCTATATAGACTTTCTCAATGGCATAGTTCTATGTTAACATATTTTGGTAGCAATGTAAATGAACACACTTAGGATCACCATGGCACTTTTTTCCCTCTATTTTTTCCTTCAACCTTACATATATGCCTATTCACTTTTAGGGCATAACTAGTCTTGTAAATCTTCTCTATCGCTACTTTTGAATACACTTTGAGTTGTGCTTTCTCAAGCTTCTTCTTCTCCATGTTGTATACTTGCTTTTCTGCAATCCTAAATCTAGTAGTTGGGATCAAAGTAGGCTTCAATCCTTTTGGGCAACGTAGTCAACACCCTTTTCTTGATTTCCTTAAATTTGGACAAGATTTGACAAGTGTTAGCAAGTCAGCATATATAGTGGGTGGGCCTATAAAGATGCAATATCTTCACATTTTTTATCCGGGTTCATTTTGGCCTCCATCTACAATACTACCTATAGAATTTTTGTCCTCTTGCATAGAATTTTTGTCCTTTTGTATAGAATTTTTGACATCACTCAATTTGCAAGCAACTTTTGTATCAAGTACAATCAATGGCTATGGCTGGAAACAATTATGTATTTTGTATGTTAGCTCTGTTGTGAGGACAAGTTAGATGGAAACAATGATATTTTGTATGTTGGCTAGTGAGGATACATTGGATGGAACCAAATATCCATTGTGCACTTATATGATACATCATGTTGCAAAGAGGCTTTAGAACATTGTAGATGTAATTGAAAGATGTCATAATGGTCTTTTAGAAACTCTAAGTGTAGCAAAAGCAATAAAAATATGTGTTATTGAGGATGCTACAAGTTTAATTATACTCCAATTAATACTAGAGCACCACTACTCCTCTTGAGGGGATTCATTGAGATGGTAGAGATGTAGAGACTCATCATTTGATTGCATTGTCTATTAAACATACCATGATGTTGCATATTTGCTTATGTAAAATAGCTAAGGATGATTGGAATACTTTTTCACATTTGTATCAAGGAAGAAATGAGGCCCATGTTTCTTACCTATAGAAGAATCTAGAGAGCACATGTATGGATGAAGGTGACTCCATGGGCAGTTTCTTGGACAAAGATCAAAGATCTTAAGGAGTAGTTGATTACTTATAGATGAAATTTTTCCAGATAGTTCACTTGTACAAATCGTTCTCAATGGTATTCATGATTCTTATCGAAGTTTTGCATCCACTTTTTGTTTGATAATGAAAGGCAATCTGAATGCTTCATTATTTGATGAGTTGGTTTCTGTTAAGAATAGCCTGGGCAAAACAAGTCCATTATGCATGTTGCAAACTTAGATTTTATACCTAGTCAGAAAGGTAAAGGTAATATGAGGCAATAGACCATGTCATTAAGGATTAGCCTAAATTGGTTCCAAAAGAGGCTAACAAGAAAGAGGCTAGTATGGCTATTACAAATGCCTCTCCTTTTAAGTTAGAATATGCAAATATTAGGAAATATACAAAATGGTCATTTAGTATGCAATGTAGTTATAACTATTCTTTACATGGTTCTTGCATGTCTATTTTGGATTCATATGTACGATACTTTGAAAGTGGTGCCACAAAACCATAATACTTCTCTATATAGTCTATTCACTTCTCTTAAGTTTGTCTCTAAGGAAAATAGTGTGACATGTGCCAATAACTCTTCTTATCCTATCAAAGAAGTTGGAAAATTTATGTTGGTTGCTATCATTGGTAATATTTTCACAGTTATGGATGTATTGTATGCAACAGAGATCAAAAAGAATTTGTTATCAATTTTTACACTTGCAAATATTAGCTTAATTGTGAAGTTTGTTCATGTTGATGAAGGGAGTGAGTCCAGAGTGGAAGCACGCGAGCAGAAGCAACAACTATGATGGAAGAAGCAAGAGCAAGAGAGAGAGATACACAAGATGTGGGAACTCCAACAATCACAATGTGTGATCGGCCTTCCGTTTATTCAAATATCACTAAAAGAATAAAGAATGAAGTGACAGTGATAAGCACGTGCCACATACAGTGTACAAGTGTGTAGATAATGCGAGTATAGGTACACGTGCCTTTACCCCCAATAACCTCCCACTTAAAGGTGAATGTGCCCTTAATGAGGAGAGAACAAGAAAAAAGTGACAAAGTATAAATGTACATAAGTACAACAAGATGAGGAAAACACCATCTCATCTAACACCGATCAATTTCCTAAGGAAGAGAAAACACTACATTGAGAGACTTTTCATGAGCATATCTACAAGATTTTGATCAATTGAGATGTTGACAAGGTTAATAAACCTGTCCTCAATGGCCTCTCTGATGAAGTGGTAACGTATCACCTCAATGTGTTTTGTCTTTGCATGGAAGACTAGATTCTTGACTAACTAGATAGCACTCATAGAATTTGAATGCATTGTAAGGTCTAAAAGGCCTAACCAGAGAGCCTCCTTGCAAGCCTTAGTGGCTACAATATACTTGACCTCAGTATTAGAGAGAGCCATGCATTTTTACACCTTGGACATCCAAGAAACACCACCTCCAGCAAAGGTGAAAACATAGCCAGAGGTGGACTTTCTACTATCTGTAATCTTGCATAATCAAAGTTAGTATACCCAATGACTCCTATTTCCTAGCCATCATAGCATATACATATAGCTATTGTGCCCTTTAGATACCTCATGATACCCTTGAAAACACCCAATTTCGTCTACTATGTGTAGCAGTATAGCATACCACAACTCCTACTACAAATGTTAGATCAGGATGAGTGGCTATCATGGCATACATCAAACTGCCCACGGTGAAGGCATAAGGGATCTTGGCCATCTCGGCCTTCTACTCATCAAACTGTAGACAATTGGCCTGACTAACCTTCACATGAGAAGGTAGAGGACAACCAATAGGCTTACCATCTTGCATATGAAATGGCTCAAGGGCTTTCTGGATATACTCCTTCTATGATAGATAAAGGAGTCCCTTAGACTGATCATGCGTGATGTGCATCCCAAGTGTCTCAAAGCAGACTATGCCTACACAATAGGTGAGGATTGGGCCACTAGAACATGAGTTGATTCAATTTTCTAGCTAGCTATATGGGAGTAGGATTCTCCTCCTAAAAGATATGACTGTGGATAGCCATGCCAATTTGTGGATTCCATAGGCAATAGCCTATCTCACATGCATCCCTATGGATCTCTCAAGAGAACATCAAGAAAAGAGGGATCTTACTACAAGAAAATATATATTGTATTCATCAACAAGCTTGTTTTCATCCTTTTTATGTAACCACAATAGGAAAAAGAACACCAAGCACAATAAATCTTCACACAGCATCATATAAAGAATCTCTCATGACTTTATCTTTAGCAAAATTGATGGCATTCTTTGTATTCTTCTTAGGATCCATGAAAGAATCACAAAAACACAAAAGAAAGATCAACTTTGAATGGAATTTCATCACATAGTATTCATCTTCAATGTCTTCATAGTCTCTCCCATATAGATACAATGTTTTTAGCATAGAAAAATGACTCTCTCTCTCTCTCTCTCTCTCTCTCTCTCTCTCTCTCTCTCTCTCTCTCTCTCTCTCTCTCTCTCTCTCTCTCTCTCTCTCTCTCAATAGTACAATGGAATTATATTCAATAATCCTCAATAACCATCTCATGGTCGTGGGTACCCCTCCCAAGAGGTATGTCTAATATGAAGAGTCAACAGAGCCACTACAGTGTCCCTTGAGAACTCAATACTGCCATTGTCACTATAGTCTTCACTTCAAGTCTTCTTCAACTCTTTCTTTCGCTTCTTTGAGCTATTTTGAGCTTGAATTCTTCCTCTTATAAGATTATAAAACATTCCCAAGCTAAACATCCATCTATCAGAACATTCATAAAGCAAATAGAGTAGAGAGAGAGGCTCTACAGAATCTCAACAAAGGGTCAATAGAAAAAGCATAAAAACCATACAGCTCCAACCAAAACCACTTCAAACCATCCAAAAACATTCAACATACTCTCATTAAATCCTCAAAAGACTTATTCACAATCCCAACCTGACCAACAAAAAGAAAATAAATCAAAATATAAGCAAAACAGACCTAATAGAATCAAATAGACTCATCTCAAAACTTATCAGAACATCAGATCTCAACCAAAACCTATCATGACTCTCCCAAAAGAACTCAAACTATCCCAAAATACTTCTAAAGTCATCAAAATTCAATCAATACATCCTCATATCAATCAAAAACCATCCAAAAATTAATAAAAAATAGCTAAAAATACAGTCATTTTAGCACTCAACATATCCCCACACTTAAATCAGAGAGCATCCTCGCGACCTTAGAAAAGGAGAATAGAAGCTCAGAATACTAGCTCATCACTTTCATCTTCATTATCAATCAATTGGCATTCATCCAATAGGTAGCAACCAATCACAACTCCATCCATTCTTTAAAATAACCTAGTTTTAACAGATAGATTGACGAAAGGAAAACACCTTAAAGTATAGATTAATTCTTAGTATGCCAAACTAGAACTAAAAAATTTACTAAAGGGTATAAGAGCTTTCTGCATTGCAACACATAGTTATCTAGACAATCTTTAAATTCAACCTCCATCCAGCTTTGATCAGCTTCAACTTCAATCTTTGTCAACAGCAACTTCAACATCTCCTCGTGACAAGGATAATATATACACAACACATATCATAGAATATAGAACACAATACCCAAAAACACACAACAAAATGTAGTCTGAATGGTACCAGTCCCCAAAAATGGAGAGTTAAAAACAAAGGAGACTTTTTATTAAAAAAATGGTCATTCAAAGACTACAGCGCTGTTATGCAAGATGAAGATATTTCTTCTTAGACTTCATGCTAAGCTTGAGACGTTCTAGGGTTTTTCTTTCATCCACAAAATGGAGAGGTACATTCTAAAGGAACTATAGACAACACATCCTTTCCAACAACAAGATAATGAATCTAGTAGGAAACACCTATGTAAATAGTACAGCACATCCATCTGAGCAACAATCACATCCTCATTAGGATTTATTGACTGATTTAGAATGGTATTCTGAGTGTTCAAATTGGACTGTTGATGAATAAAGGAAAGATACCAATAGAAATGTGCAGCAAGACGTATAGAAGTATCCTTAGACTGAGCATGTACATGATAAAATTGAAGATAGAAATTCGAACCAGGAGTATTCAACATATACTAAGGTGGAAGATTGATATATTCCGTAGGAGGTGGAATAGGAATGAGGGTAGAACATTGAAGAGGTGGATATGACAAACCATAGAAATATGGAAAGTGCAAGGATAATAATGTTGGAAATGGAGGAAATAATACTGAAAGGACTTTAAGTGATTCTGAACAAAAGGTGGAAGTAATAGGAGGAATAACAAGAGAAGGATCTCTATAGGAGGAGAAAAGGGAGTAGGATTAGCCAATAAAAGGACAAGGAGTAAAAAATGGAATATGAGGGGATAAAGCAAGGGTAAAAGATAAAAGAGGAATGGAATTAGGATTAGTAGTAACAAGATGAATATAAGAAGGAATGTGAGCAACAATAAGGGAATAGGAAATAAGATCGTGAGGATAAATAGAACAACATAATTTAAAATTTTGGAAGAACTCCCTAGTAAACAAGGGATTATCAACAAGGTGTTGCAATACTTTAGCACGTAACTGATATATATCAGACTTATAAAAAGTACTCTATCAATGGGATGGACCCATGACAATATCAATCAAAGGAGGATGCCAATCAACTCCTCTACACCATGATATGCGCTAATGAAAATTTTGTAGACCATCCATAAGATTGAACTCCACAGAATGTACATACAATATAGCTTACAAAACCACATCCCCCACATAAATATTTAAATCTTCTTCATCTGGAAATTCCAAGTCTCCTCCTTTAGTATACATGAAATAGAGAAATCTGACTTGAGGATCAAGCAGACCATCCAAGGCTCTGTCAAACACTGATTTAAGCAAATCATTCGACCAAAGATCCTAGCAACACCCCCTCTGGAGGTTGTATATCCATATTACTCAAAAAGATATATAAAGCCAACCTCTGTTAATGATATTTAAGACAAAAGTAAGGCAGAGGGGAAACAAGTCCATCGTAATAAGCAAAAGCTTCTTGTACACAATCTATACGATATTGTAACCTTTCCACCTTGGCAACAAAGGCAGCACACAACCGACTCTATTCCTATAAATTTTTCAGCTCCTCCTTAGAAGGCACAATAGAAGGAATAATAGGAGCAAGAGGGGGAAGAGAGAAGGTAACTATTTCAGACTGCAACTCATCAATATGCTTCTATTGAGATTCCACAGTCACTTGGGCATGTTTCAATTCACCCTCACAAACACTAAGCTTCATGGCTAAAGTAAGCATATCTACCAAACCATCATCCTTCTCTTTCGTGATGGACACCTTATCTGCCTCTAAGCTTACACTTATAACTTCCAGCTCTCTAATGGCAGTTTTTTGAGAATCCATTACAATAGTAGCTCCTTGAATTTTCTTATGGATGTCATAACGATAGACCTTTCGAAAGCCAAGTCTTCTATGCCCTTACTCAATTGATAGGTCAAGGAATCCACCTTGTCCTAGAAAGAGGTAGAAACTCCCATGTAGACAAACTGGAGATAAGAAGTCAAAGCTTTCCATTGTAGTTTGGACATTTGACATAAGCTAGGAAAACAAGGTGCCAATAATCAACATCTGGAGGGATGAAGGGATTTGTGAATCTAGTGTACATTCCCTTTGTACCGCAAATAAATTAGAACATGCAAGGAATGAAGGAAGGGACCTACCAAACACCTCATGTATTGAAATCAATACCACAAGCGATGGAACAAGGACAAGATTAGAAGGACCTTATGTGTAGTGCTTCTTATGAATAATCCTCAAATAGGAGACACATCTGCTAAATCTGAGTTGGGTTGCATAGGAGGAGAAGGAACAAAAGGAGGAGACTCTTATGGAAGTGGAACAAGATCAGGCATAGGAATGCCACCTGGGAGAGGTGCCAATTGAATGATCTTTAATAGAAAAACCCCATAGGAAATAGTATTGTTGACCCTTCTTTACACACTGAAAATGCTAATCCGTTTTAGCCAATAGAAAGGTTGTCCAATTAAACTTAACCCCCTCACGGATTCTCACAGATGCAGTGAATAGTTCTCTAGACAAACACCTGGATGTAGGCTTGATCAAACATAAATTGGTCTTGGAGAAATTGGCATAACTGCTTCCATAAGGGAGAGGAAATATGTGCCACTGATACTCTCTTCAACTAGTGATAGCCTTATTCGTCACTACCAAAGGAATAGAGGTCTCCTTCAGCAACAGGGCAAGGAACTCTATAGTGGATAATATATGGTTACCACTAGGCATAAGGAAAGCTACAAAAGGTAAGAAAAAGGCCTCGTTGATAGTAGCAGGGGATAAACAGAATCGATGGCCATAAACCAAGCCCAAAAGCTTCTTATGAGTCTCCACCAGAAAAGAGCAACAGAGCTTCACATCTACTGGAGGGAATTTTAGGGCCACAAAAAGATGAAGACCATCCTTACAAATGCAATCAATATCCAGCAAGAGAGAATAATCATGGATCAGAAGGGGAAGATGTTGAATCACAAGCGTAGGATGTTCAAAAGGTGCCATTCAAACTATTCAAGCAATACCAATCAGTACCACAAATACTACAAAAAGGTACAAACAAGTCCCAAACCATATAAAAAGTACCAAATATATAACTTTCCAAAGGTTTAGTGCAAAAAATACAAACAAATAGTAAGATATGTACCAAAATGTACCAAAAATGATGTCCATATAAAAATATATAATAATGTGCCGAACACTTAAAAATATACAAAAAGTTCGCAAATAGTACAAAAAGTACTAAACACTTGAAATAAAAAAAGTTTCATAGGCCAATTTCTATTTCTTTAGGATATAAATTTTCAACATTTTATTGCAAAAAATATAAATAGACATAAGAATAAATACCAAAAGATTACCAAAATGTAGAAAATTGTCCATGACAAAATGCATTAAAATTTACTAGAATGTATCAAAACATACAAAAATATTCATTGTAGAATGTGCAATAATGTATCAAAATGTAAAAGGGTACCAAAAGATACCAAATGATCCAAATTTTTCAAAATGCATCAAAATAAAAGCAACACTAGGCCAATTGAGTACAGTAGCTACTAAAAGAAAAAAAAGATGCTAAAAGGTAAGGCAAACACACTTGTTGAGCTTCCACCTCTTAGGCAAGAAGCTATAAATCCTCAATGATTCCATGTTGACAAAGCATGCAATTTGATACATTTAGATTGGCCTCCATTTTTAAAAGCTCTTTAGCATGAGGTGGACCTAGCTAGTGTAGCTTTTTAAGGCATTGCTCAAACATGATAACACAACTTCTATATACACTTTTTCAAAACCCTATTGGGGCAATGCTTTATAAATAAAATATGTGATATGCTTCAAAACTCCAAACTTCAAAATATGATTCTCTTCAATGCAAATGTTTCTTGCACACTATGTGCAATGATCTTTTTGTTTTTGACCTAGGTTGGCCACTTTGAAACATGCAGTTTTCCCTACTCTAATTGTCCAACTATCTTTCTAGCCTCTATGCTTACTTTTGCACATGTTTAACACATTTTCCACAAGCTTTGCCCATGTAATCTTATGTGCTAATGGGTCCTTTTTTGTATCACTACACCTCTCAAATGCATAACACCTAGCAAACATCGCCATGATTTGCTCACATGATGGGTGGGCTTGATTTACCTTATGGAAAAGTAGTCTACAGTCCCCAAGAAATCTAGACTATAGATGGTGTAGGTGTATCTTGGTACTCTTTTGATACCGTAGCTTGGACACTTTGAGCCATGGATTGTTCTTAGAAATATCAGCATTAGTGAAGTCTCGAGTGACCTTCCCCTCAAGGATTAGGGCATAATCCTTGTGTATTCCTATGTTGTAAAGGAGAATTTGCCGAGTATTGGGTAGTCATCCATTTTGTTTTTTCCTATAATGCACAAGTATTTAATTAGTTATGCACAACACCAAAAAATCATCCTATAACTATATCTGATCATGCAACCGATGATACAATTGCTTACTCCTCTTCTTCATTGACAATCTATTCTCCTAGCACAAACAAGGATTTTTTTATGGAAGGGTGCTTGTTTATTTGCATAGAATGACGCTTTCAATCACACATGTGCATAGGTCATGTGAAAAATTTTCCATACATTGTGGACTGCATGGAGTTGTGTGGTTTAGTCTTGTCAATTTTCTTTTTTGTAGCTCATATACTTTTAAATATCCTTACTGCTTTTTTACTACTAAGTTTTATCTTTTATGTGCCAAGTTTTTAAATCTCATCTTTAAAAATATAGAGTGTTGTGTTTTTGGTACTTTTTAGTAGTTTTATTACAACTCTATTAGTACAATTTGGTAGGATCATCACATGTATATGTATCTTAAGTACCAAGTTTGGAATTTTTTAGTACTAATCTCAAACTTAGGTGCTTTTTCATTGGTAATGCTTGACTGCTTAAAAATCAACTACAATTGTTTAGTGTTTGTTACTATTTACATTTCTATAGGACATCATCTTACTATTATTTCATGACATGACATTTCATGTTTGTCCAGCAAACAAAATGTGATTTACTCAAGGTCGAATGTCAAGAGGCTAGGTCTCAAGAGGCTCAGGTCTATAATGGCTTTGTTAAGATGTTGATTGTAGAACTGAAAAGAGATAGAAGATTCACCCTATTTTCGAGACCCCACATTGTGGATGAAGGCAATACAATCAATATTTTGGGGTCTTGTGTTGCTTGTGGGGAGTGCTTAGACTCTACATGTGTGGTTGGTTCTCTTATGCTGGCATGCATGCACCAATACCATACCCTTTATTTTACTGCCACTCTCATGTCAAGTGATGCTTGTATGAAAGCTAGATGCAATCAATGAATCCCCAAGCGATAAAGAGGGTAAAGAATTGGACTCACAAGAGACATCTTCAAAAGAGTGAGTAAGTAACTATCTACTTCTTTTTTATATTCTTTGCCTTATTCTGCTTTTCCTTATTTATAATGGGTTGTCTTGTTGAACTTTGTAGATTATGAGACAAATATGGAGTATGCAGACAACCATGCTACAAGCAAGGACTCAAAAGTAGACATGACTTTGATGAGAATATGGAAGATGTGCAAGGGGTTAATGACCCCAACAAAAACTTGGATGACATGGAAACAACACCAGTACAAAACAAATTTGAGACATGCTAGATGATCTATGGGCCCTATTATGGGACTTGATGAAGATGCATATCAACCTCATAGGCTCCCACTCCTAGGTAGTTTTTGATGTGGATGAAGAGGTTCCATGCATAAATCACCCTTAGTTACTAAGTCGTGTGATGAGATGATGGTTGACACAGCTACTATAGAAAGACAACAAGGTATGCATGATGTGAAGCTAGAGTTCAAGGTGGATGGAGTCGAGGACCACAAGGGAGAACCTATTGACTATGAAGTGTAGAAGGGGGACCTAGAGAGAGAGAATGAGCCCACTAATCCTATTGTCTATAAAGAGAAGAAGGGGGAACTAGAGGGATAGGAGTAGCCCATTGAAGTTCCTATCTTTGAAGGGAAGAAGGGGGAGCTAAAGGGAGAGAAGGAGCCTATTATAGAACCTATAGAAAATTAGCAATAGATCTAGGTGAAGAAGATGATGCTCCTCTAGCAAAACTTTTTTATGTTAAAGTGACAACGCTGTGTATGCCTAAGACATGACAACACTATGTGTATGCCTAAGACACATGCAAGAGACATTTGCAAGAGAGAAAACAAATATCATGATATTTGTTCATGATAGTCCATATCAACAATACTATTTGTTAATTTCTTTTGTAAGCCACAAGACCTTGGTGGATCAATGAGCATAATGCTTTAGAAAGTAAGCTTCCAAATGATCTTCCTATAACAAATTTAGATTGATAGTTGTGGATGTCAACAAGGTGCTCTTAAAGGACTAAAAAGTTCCTTATAAATAGGACTCGCTATTGAAAGGTCAAACCAATTTGGGTTAATAGAAAATGTTACTATTTGGTTAGGGGAAAAGCCAAAACATTCCTGTTGGAATTGGGATCTCAAGCAAATGTCATGATATGGAGCTATTGTAGGATGCTAAATTTGATGTAGACTATCTACACACTTCTTGTACACTTTGAAAAACTCATATGTTCTTACAGGTAAAGCTGCTTGGAGGCCGTTGGTATTTATGTATTCCATAGTTTATTAATTATTAAGTTTTCTATTACCATCTCTATATGAACATATATATTTTCTTAAGAAGAGTGTGAAGTATGGTGGGAGAGTTTTTGTGACATTCCTTATGTTGATGCTAAATGTTGGCCAAAACTTGTGTTTTAAAAAACTTGTGGAAAGTGTGGGCAAAACACCCTCAATTCAATACTAGTAACACGATACTTTTGGAAGACACTTGTTATAAGTCTTTGAAGAATGAATATGAAAATTGCTTAGCAAGCTATTCCTATGTGCCAGAAGTTGAGCTATGTGATAGTCCCTCGTATCTAATAAATATAGTTGAGCCTTGGCTTCAACGATGGATCAAAGATCCCTATCTACTGGCCTACCATAGACAACATTTGATATTTGATGTCAAAGATGACTTCTCCCCATGGGTGGCTAATTACTTTATTCAAATCGAAGGCTATTCATATAAGTCTAAACCCCCAAATGTATGATTTGTCTTTGGCATGTGACGTTCTATGCACTTTGTAATTCAACCCCAATATTTACAAGTTGCATGATAGCCTTGCTACTCACAGCCACTCCTACCTACCACATTGTGTACTGATTTTTGTATCAAATTGTCAATATCAAAGCCTTTTTATGCTACTTTTTGGTACTTTCAACCTTTCCTAATCTACAATTTTTGACAAGTTATGACATTTTACTTTGATACTCATAAGTACCATTGGAGTCATTACAATCTAGTTGATTATGATGTTGTAGGTGGTACTTGTATGGTGATCTTAGGGCTTTTGAAAATATCAATGATGATTGTTGTACCTTTGGTGCTAATATTAGCAACAAGCTTAGTACTCTAAAGTATCAAATTTTAATACTATTTAAACTTGGTACTGTATTACAGTGCTAAGAACAAAGAGAATTTTATGCTATGTAGCTTTAAGTTTGGTACTATGTCTATGTACTTTTTTGGGTACTTTTTGATACTTCCAATCTTTTTAATCTACACTTTTTGACAAGCGATGATGTTTTGTTTTCTTTGGTACTCTCTGAAGCACTAATGGAGCTATTAGGGTCTAGTTGATTATGATATTGTAGGTGGTACTACATGGTGAACATAGGGCTTTTAAAAATGTCAATGGTGATTATGGTACCTTTGACATTTATATTAGTAGCAAGCTTGGTATTCTACAGTATCAAATTTTTATATTATTTAAGCTTTGCACTGTATTAAAGTGGCAACAAGAACAAAAGACTTTAAGCATTTGATACTATGCAACTTCAAGTTTGGTACTCTATTTAAGTACCAAGAAATAGACTTCGAGCTTTGGTGTTGCATATTACAAATTTGGTTGTGTAGTAAAGAAGCTACAACAAAGGACTTAAAGTTTTCGGTACTATATTAGTACCAAAAAAATTGGTACTATATAGTGCCAAATTTGGTATGCCATAAAATCAAACTAGGAACTATATTAAATTGACAAGACCAATAGAATTTAAGCATTTGGTGTTGTGCAGTTCCAAGTTTAGTACTACGTTAAAGTACAAACACCAAATTCAAGCATTTGGTATAGTATAAACTAAATTGGACCATGTAATAAAAACCCAATAACAAAGATCTCTAAAATTTTGGTCCTGTAGAGTCCAAACTTGGTACTATGGATAACACCACCTAGCAAATAGAAATAGGATAGGACCTGACACAGAGAGGGAAAGAGTGTTAGAAAGTGACTTCACATTGAGCAAGCTTCTTATGAAGTGACTACTAGACAACTCGTCAGCAAAGTAGAGCGCTGCCATAATGGCAACCTCGTCGCTTGCAGGTTTAGGAGTCAACTAGGGTCCTAAGAGCCAATCAAGAATCCATATCGTGGCTAAGCAACTAGACAATTACCAGCCACATGATAACCCATATAGCTTTGCTGAGCAATTCGAGCAAGTGTGTGAGGCCAACGGCCTCATCGATCTTACTCTACTCTCACAAGCTTTCAGTCTATGCTTAGGAGATAAGGGTAGGACCTGGTACACGAGTCTGGACACTGCTGAGCAGATTGACTTCAACAACCTCAAGAGTCTCTTCATTAAGAGACTCTCTGAGCCTGGATACTCTAATAACCTTCTAGTGCAGTTGATGAATATCAAGTAGAAAGACAAAGAGAACATCAAAGACTACATCACCCACGTGCGGAGTCTCTTCAAGAGAATCCCAACTGGTGAGCAACCCACCAAAAGAGCAGTCTCCATAGTCTTCATCAATGGGATACAAAGTGAGGAACTCTATAAGGCCTTGGTAGGCAATTCAAGCTTGCAATGAGATGCACTAGCTAGGGTCTTTGACGAGCCAATTAGAGTGGAGGATCAGCTCAAAGAGAGAAGCTCCAAGAGCTCGACACGAGAGGAGACTAATGCTAGAAACTCTCAAAGTTTCAGTGACAAGCAAAAAATCTAGCCCGAGTAATTAGGAAAAAGGAAAGGGCATGGACACAAGTCAGCAGGAGCTAGTAGAGATGAGGACAGAGCTAGCCATATTACAAGAGATGATGAGACGACCAACACGCCCTCATGTCCAATGCGTGTATTGTGATGGAAACCACTTGCCAGCCAAGTGTCAAGACTTGAGGTCTCAAACTTGCGCCAATTGCGGTAGGTTCAGCCATGATACACTACATTGCAGGCTACCGAGGAGACTCCCATACTCACAACCATACGGACAACCTTACCTAGCAAATAGGCCGCAAAACTTTTTCGAAAGGGGAGCCCCATTGGCTCTCTCGGCATCTAATGACACCAAACCAGCCATTTCTAGGATGGAGATAAACCCCACAAGCATACCTAGACCACCCGGACCCTACGTAACCCATCCAACAAGCGATGCTCTAGTTCACTATGTGGAGGAGCTAAAACGACAAAGAGCCTTATGTGCACCCCTACATGTCATATGCCGAAGAGGACAATGCAATCCTTATGGATTACCGACCTGTACTGGTGATGGCGTTAGGTAGTAGGGGTAGAGGCAGAGGCCTACGAGGGCAGACCCTAGAACCGATTTCTTGTTGGAATTGCGATCACCCTAGACACATCTCCTCATGCTGCCCTAAATTGGAGCAAGATAATCAGAAAAAGGTTGATCTTAAATGCCTAGAGTGTGGAATCACTCACATGTTTTCCGAATGCCCTAGACGAAGGCATCCCTCTAATGCAGCAAACAAGCCATATGTGCCATTGGGACTATTTGGAGTTGAGACATTTAATGGAGAGGACACACCCATCCCGTTACATGTCATGACCGGCACGCAGACAACAAACTAGGCCGGCATATCAGTACATGGACCCAACAATTTAGATGCAGCCTCAATCAGGAAGAAAAGCCATAGGCAAAGGAGAAAGAAAGTTGATGCAAAGGTCATGCTAAAAACCGAGAGTGCCACTACTCTACCTATCGAAAAAATGTGACAGATGACATAGAAGCAAAAACGTCAGCTCCAAAGATGGCCGAGAGGAGGAGTGCAAAGGTCGGGGAGTACCCCAATTCGAAGCACCAACTCGAAGCCATCGAAAAGGTCAAGGAGTGGGTGAAGGAAGCCCAGGAGCACCTGAGGGATGCTAAGCCCATATTGGAAGATGAGATCGATGATCTCTCAAGTGTAAGCACACCAGTCTCGCCTCCACAACCAAAGTCGAGGGACGCGGCCCTACCACAAGCGTGCCGCTGAAACTGAGCCTACATGCTACAAGCTAGCAAACTAGTGGGGGCCATTGGCCAAGAAATGTAAAGTTGGAAGAGAGGAAAGCAGCTAATGATCTCCTCACCACACTAGTGACAACCATGGTGACTCTAAGCCTAGGAGATTTGCTTAGGTAGCATCCGACACTATGGCAAGAGCTGAAGCAGTGGGTTGAAGGACCAATGGAGCAAGCGGCAGTTGATCTACATGATCATGAGCAGTAACTCAAATACCCAGTCTAATATTACACTCAGTGCCCAAGTCCTTACATGTCAATGCTTTTTGGGAAGGCACTGAAATGCATGCAGTATTATTGGTCCTAGCTCTAGGAGACACCATGAGAAAGGGGATTGTGGATACAAGAGCAGGAGTTAGTGTGCTGATCCACATAGTTCTCCAGGAGACTGGGGTAACCCGCTTGTTGAGAATGCTAGGTTCAATGTCACCCTAGCCAATGAAATGAAAGTGCAACCATTTTGAGTATTAAAGAATTGGCCATTGAAGATCACAGGGATCCAATTCTCTATTGACTTCATAGTCATGAAGGGAGTGAACTATGACATCCTATTAGGTTGGCCCGAGATGCGCAATGCACTGGTCATAGAAGACTATGGTAATGGTCTAATCTTCTTAGGCAATCGAACAGAGGCAGTAAAAGTAGAGATGGATACATGGAAGGCCACACCAGTCGACCTAGATGTCATCTCCACCATACTAAAGGGTGATGCGCAAATTAGAAAATCATACAGGCCACTCACCAAGTACATCCCTTATCATGAGGATGAGCAAGATTGGATGCATGTGCTAGCCACAATCGATCTGCCATTCTCGAATAGTGAGAAGTACAAGCAAGCTGCTAAGGCAGTTGGTGAGCCTAATGACATGCCTCTAGTACCAACCTGCATGATGGAGAGGAGCTCTCATAGACAACCCAACCCTGTCAAGGTATGAGTGGCCGCCATCATAGAAATTGAAGATGAAGATGAGGAAGTGGTGGCACCTACTTACCTACTCTTGTTAGTGACTACCCAAAAGACACACGTCTTCAACACACTCATTGACAAGGGAGCTGACTATAACATCCTTTACACACAATCATTGGACCCTCGTCAGTCAACCAAAAGTGCAGCGCCCACCAGTACCAAACTCAATCCATTTGGAGGAGGTCCTACTCACTACTTGGGAAGTGCATAATAACCGTTTCTATTGAGACTGAAAGCCTACCTATGATCTTCTACGTGATGCCTAGCACTAAGACTGCTAGTAAGGAATTGCTGCTAGGATGTACATTCAAGAAACAAGCACACTGCAATATTGACTATTACTCGTAGCGCATTTACCTTGCCATTGGCATTGTTTGGATAGTTACGGCTTTCAGCAAGGGCTTCACAACTCCGTCGCAGTCTATAAAGCCACCAGTAGAGAAAGCCACCATCGAGACTAAGGAGGGGGGTTGTGATTCATTACCACCCGCCAAACCTTAGCACCAGCAAAAAGGAGCTGACCACTAAGCTAAAACCCTTGAACACCAGTTCCAATGGGTGCCAAAACACCCACGACCGCCGCCTAGGACCAACCCCCAACCACAGATTCGCAAGGCTAGGAACCTTCCCTCGAAACCTAGGAGGCCTAGAAGGAACTAAAGGCATCAATGAACAGTCAAGCTGCAATGGGTTCCGAAGACCTTATTGCAAGCACAACACTACTATGAGGGTAACACCTAGATCTGGG
Organism: Lygodium microphyllum; assembly: GCF_053477565.2. Taxonomy (NCBI): domain Eukaryota; kingdom Viridiplantae; phylum Streptophyta; class Polypodiopsida; order Schizaeales; family Lygodiaceae; genus Lygodium; species Lygodium microphyllum. The sequence continues at coordinate 88,235,610 of NC_141139.1, read as the reverse complement.
TATCTAAAGCCAAGATGGCCAAGGACACCACTCCAACAATGCCCCTAAACTTACCCACACCAAGTCATGTGACAGAAAAGGCACCAATGCCACAAACAACTCAAACTGCGAAAGACATAGAGCTTTAAACGCAAAATCCGATAGACGTTAAACAAGTCTATTGACCAAAATTGAACCATGCTACTCACACAATGCCTCAACGCAGCCCTATTAGTGCCCCTAAGACCTCATTAGTGTCTAGTAGTGCAGCACCCCTAACTCTAACCAAGGCTATCACACAAGAAGCCCAACCACACTCTCTCAAGAGCAACCAAAGACACAACCATTAGCTGCCAAATTATCTAATTTAGTCAAACCTTACCCGCCAACAGGTCTTAAGCCATCCTACGAACGACGATTGATCCTCGCATTGGCTAAAGACCTACCTAATAGCACAAGAGATGACCTGATCACCTGCATGAAGCGCTTGGATGTCACAAGCTATGAGTGTTTTGACCTAGTCCCACTTGATCCATTCTTAGCGTCAAAGGTCTGCTCCATGACATGCACCTGGGAGAAATACAAATTGGTGTGATGACAGTAAAAAACCCCACGGTCTCACAGAAGAATTGATCACCAATGTCGAGATATCTTGAGACCAAGCCCTCAAACAACAAGTGATCACCTCCTATAGCAAGAGAAAAGTTACTACCATAAGCCAAAAGCTAGACGAGCTTCGCCGACTAGCCAATAATGACTCATCTTTCTTGAGGAAGTGGTATGCTCTCAGACTCTAATGGGAACAAGAAGGCTACCAAATCATGACCAATGTTGAGTAACGACGTGCCATTAAGACCTTCGAGTATGATCCCACTTATGTAGCTCCAACCTCCTATAGGGTGTTGACCACCATTTGTAATCTACCCCTAGAAGAGCACATCATGACCCACCCACGTTTAGACTGAATTCTGATTGAGGAAGAATTACACATTGCTAGTAGGATCGACTCCGGTGATTTCCTCACGGATGTGCTCACCTACACTAAAATCGGCATCCGTCCTTTCAATTTAGACTGCTATGCCAATCTAGAATATAATTTGAACTTCTATGATTGGCTCATATGAAAGTAAGATACCACAAGCCAGCGCTGAATGCCCTTGACCTCTCAAACCTTAATGCTAGGAAGGATTCTGGGGTAAGGTGAAATCAAACATGTAAATAGGTAAGGTGAATGAAACTCACGGATAAAACATCCATCAATGTCCAAGGTTAGAAGAGAAGCGGATAAAAATCAACTCGTGATGACTGATGGAAAGTCGTGAAATTTTTGGAATGATTGGACTGCTTGAAGGAAAAAATGCTCTTTTTTGTAATTAAGCATGTTATTCTTCCCTTGAAAGCATAATTAATTCATGCTTATCTTTCAGTAAAGAAATTACCTTAAGGACACTAATGGTGAACTATGGCATTGTGACAGGTACCCACTATGGCAAGTCAAGAGAAAAGCATCAAACTTCCATTCTCGAAAGAGGAGCATGCAAATTATGGCCTCTCATTGGAGACGAGGGCTTACAATCAGTTCAAATTCTGGCATATCCTGAATCTAGAAGACATAGTCGTCGAAGAACTAGCCATCCAGTAACTAGTGAAGTAATGCAAACTACAAAGGTACGTGGAGAAAGTGGGCCAAGCCATCGACTATGAGAAGTGCGCCGAGCTCCTTCGGACCTTCAACAAAAACTAGGGTGCTATCACGGTGCACCTAGAAAATGAATCCCGCCAAGTAGAAATCAAGCCAAGCCTTGAGATGGTATAGAGAATCAGTTCAAATTCAGGCATATCTTGAATCTAGAAGACATAGTCATCGAAGAATCAGCCGTCCAACAACTGGTGAAGCTGTGCAAGCTGCAGAGGTATGTGGAGAAGGTGGCCCAAGCCATTGACTATGAGAAGTGCACTGAGTTCCTTTGGACCTTCAATAGAAAGCAGGGCATTGTCACAGTGCACCTAGAAAATGAAGCCCGCCAAGTAGAAATTGACTTGAGCTTGGAGCTAGTATAGAGAGCACTGGGTCTTCAAACAAAGTGAAAAAATGGTCAAAACAGAATGTGTACGACATGTTGAGGATGGAAAAAGTGATAGTCCACACCAATGATGGCATTAGTCTAGCCGACATCCCTGACCTCGAGGTTCAAATCTAGGCCAAAATGGTCCACGCCTTGTTCTCCAGTCAATGGTATAATGCCTTAATGAACAGAATCAACGTACCAATGCTGGAGAGCATTGCTACCCGATCCTTCGACCAGGTAAACCTCAATGGCTTCGTGAGAGGAAGACGATAGAGACATCGGCAAAATCATTAGCCACCGGTGAGATGGAAGACCCACGAAGGGAGAGTCTCCAGCCTCCAAAGCCAGGAAATCACCATCCTCAAAGGCCTCCACCATTGGCTTCGGAGGAATCTTGACAGCCATCATAAGAGAGGTGCTAGGAAAGCACAATGTGATGATGTAGTTCGTGAGATGCCAAATAGGTCCCCTCCACACCAAGGACAAAAGCAGTCCAGCGAAAGGACCGTGAGTGAGAACAAAGGAGAGCAAGAAGCACAATCTAGCCAAGGAAGAGCCAAGAAGTCAAAGAAAGAGACTCCGTAGAAGAAGGCCAAAGAAGAGAAGGGGAAGAAGGAGAAAATAGACCTACACAGAACACAAAATGAGTCCAAAAGCATGAAAGAATGATGAAAGAAAGAAGAAAGGGACGAGGCAAAGAGAATAAAAGAGGAATCTAGAAGAGTTGAGGGTGAGAGAAAGAGAAGAGCTGAGGAAGAGGTGAAGCTCAGGAAGAAGGAGGAAGAAGACATAGCTCTCGCTATCTGCCTCTCAGTGGAGCAACCTTCAAGACAAGAAGAGTTGGAAACCATGAGCCTACCCCAACACGAAGGTCCAAGCACCAGCTCCAAGACACCCAAAAACCTACCGCCCCTAGTGACCTAGGAAAAGGGCAAGGGTTTAATCAACCCTATCCCACCCATCCTATTGCCTGCCACCCCAATCACTGCACCCATCCAAGACTCCTCTACCATGGTAGATGCTAGCAATCTTGTGGCATGGGTGCAATTCTTGGTCAACAAAGAGGCAACTCAAGGCACCAGTTCAGAAACCCCTGTGACAGGAGAAAAAAGACAAGCAGCTTGATGTGGAATCTAGACGTAACCTCAAATGATCGAAGATAGAGGCATCTACAACCAACGGTCCTGCTGCATTGCCGTTGTCCACAACCTACGATGCCTATGTGTGCAAAAACTCCTATCACAGCTAGAACGAGCAAAGGAAGACAAGAAGATAGCTGTAGCTAAGCTCGAGGCCGAAAGGGAGACAATAGCAACCTCTTAGTTAGAGAGAACCCATCAAGTGGCCATCTATCAAAAAGAGATCAAAGGAGCTAAAAGAGAAGCTCGAGGCCAAGGGAGGAGAAGACAAGAGATGGCAAGTAAAACTCACAGTGGAAACACATAGCCTCATGAGCCTACAATGCAGTTTCGATGAGTTGCTGGCACTGTACAAAGATCTGCAAAAAGAAAATGAAAAGATCCGAGATGCTACACAACAATTAGCAACGATAGAAGAAGAGAGAAGCCGACGGCACCAAAAGCATATAGCAAATTTGGAACAAAGGCTAGCCTCAGAGCTTGAAGAACAATAGTACTTGGAAGAGAAACTGAAGAACATGAGAGGAGGCTAAAGGCATTAGCCTACAAGCACAACAAAATCTTGGAAGAAATGAAGAAGAAAGAATATGACTAGGTGAATACGAGCGAAGAAAAAGTGAGTGCCTTAGTGCGCCGCGACTAGCCCTTGCAGAAGGTGACAAGGTGCTAGCAAAGAGCTGGGCAGAGGCTGCACAGGTGACCTTGGAAGCCCAGCAATGTGCCTTCCTCTGCATTCTCTTGGATGCCACACAATCTAAGGAAGAGGAGGCCATTGAGTCCTTAAGGAAAAAGCTAGAGATCATCTGCATGGCTTAAGGAAAAACACTTGCAAGTCACAGTCACTGCACCTAGGGGACCTCAAGTTAGAAATGTCTGGTGGCTTCGGTCGATTGGCTTCATCCCTAACCCCCTAGCCCAGTTTCATTCCCCAATTCACACTTGCGCACCGCACCTCTAACGATGCATGAACTAGGTCCTTAAGCGTGGGACAACACCCAAGGGGTTCAACCCAACTCCTAGTTCCACTAGCATGAGCACAATGCACCACACGGTAATGTAGACACTCCCTAGATGGTGCACCTTCTTTTCTTTTCAAGAAAATACAAATTATGCAACCCACTAACTTTGGAGGCCCCATCATCCACTCAATTCACCCTTGGTCCCCAAGATCAATCCCCATGAAACCCTATCATCACTGACTTTCATGACCACTATCGCATGCATGTCATCGTGCAGTAGAAACAAAGCAAAGGAAGACCAAGGAAGCCCAAGTTAAAAAGTGAATAAAGAAGCTCATTTTGCTTAGGCATGACAAGTGCAAGAGATGGCAACCTAAGAAAAAACGTGGGGGAGCTCCGACTACTTTGGGAGGTCTTCTCAAGGATGAGGGAGGTCCTCTCAAGGATGAGAGAGGCCCTGCCAAGGATGAAGAATGCTCTCTCAAGGATGAGGGAGAACCTCTGAAGGCTCTTGCAACAAGGAAAGTGTGAGGCGCAATGTATTTCATTTTGTAAGAAGTGCAGGTTTCCTCCTGTGCAAGTAGTAAACTCTAAATGGACATAGGTGAAGGGATAAGGCAACTTGAAGGGAATAGGAAAAAGCCATGTTACACTCGTATCATCGCAACCTTGGAGGGCGAGAGGGGGATCTGTCCAACACCATCTTAAATTTTAAAGATAGATCTGCCCCCCCCCCCTGCACCAATCTCCTAGGGGGGGACCCATCCAACACCATTGTGAATTTCAAAGACATATCCACCCACCCATTGTCAACGTCAAGAAGGGATCAGTCCCAATTCCATATTCAATTTCAAGGGTCAATCCATTCAACACCATCCCTTGCCAGGGCTTATATAGAAACTCAAAAAAGCCACCTGGCTACACCCATCCCACCTTCCAATTACTACCCATCAGTGCCATGGGATTGGCACTAGGCTAGGAGGGAGATAATGTTAACCGCAACATAAGAAAAAGTAGAAAAAAGTGAAAATGCACAATTCGGGACCTAAAAGAGGCGGCCCAAAAGGAAATCGGACACAATAGAAGAAGCAAGAAGGGAAACGACCAAAAGCGCAAGGGCAGTCTCAAAAGCTAAGGCAAAGGAAAAAGTGCACTTTTGAATACGAGGCGCCCCTAAAACTTTTTGCAAATGAGCACCAAGCTCCCTCCTATGTAGATGGGCGGTAGGAAGGAAGCTAGGAATATAGGAGAAAAATGGGAAAAAGGGCCAGGCCACGGCCATGTAAAAAAGGGGATACAAGAATGGGTAATCGTTGTCATAGCCATCATAGTCATCATAGTCGTCATAATTGACATCTCTTTTTCACTCTCACAGTATTTCAAATTAGTTTGCGCTCCCTTATCAATTTGGCTCTTCCTTATTTCTTTTTTACCGCCCAAACGGGATTTAGGGTTTTGTATATAAAGTTAAAAAATAAATGAGGAGCTCAATTCTTTGGTGTGTGGCAAAGTGGACTCGTCTTCTTCTCTCCTTCTTGCTTACTTGTGTGTGCTTGAGAGAGAAAGTGTGAGAGTGTGAGGGAGTGAGCGTGTGAGGGTGAGGGATCAAGGAGAAGAAGCTCTCCATCATCTCCTCTCTTCTTCTCTTCTCTTGTCTCACGCACGGCTATGGAGGATGGAGCTTGAAGGTGGAGGCTTGAGGTTGCTTGACCTCGCATCACGAATCATGGAGCTACCGGTGTGCTTGAGGGAGGAGGCAACTCGTTTGGGCATCAAGGTAAGGTCACTACACCCTAGTAGGATCGAAGGTGCATTAGCTAGGTGAGAGATAGCCATAGGTGTTTGCTTGAAACGCTTGAACAATAAGTATTCTGTAGGTCTTGGCAGTTGAGCGTGAGCTCGCCTCTACAACCGGCCTGCAAGGGCTTAGGTGATAAAAATATCCCAAATAGGGGTCATGTGATGGGTAGCTCCATTGTCCCCCATAATCCAGACTGGAGAATAAGTGCTAAATTGTGAAGAGTAGGCCTCCGTAGGCACCTTGTCAGAAGAACTCGTACATGTGAATGAGATTGGAGTCCTTGAATGTTTGTAAAGAGATGAAGTACACCTTGACATACCAGTTAGACAACCCCTTTGGCATTGAGTATGAAGTTGACTATGTAGTTAACTGATGATGGCAGTGTGGGTCTAACCATGCCACTGCTCATGATTTTGGTTGCCACCACCCTGCCTCTTCTATTGGGGGTTGCCCAATTGAGGGGTGGGGGTCCAAGCTTTTGATTGTTGTTGTGTGCCTTTTGTCTTTTAATGACACTCCCTGTAAAAATGCTAGCCT